>NW_016157860.1:167209-193282 GCF_001687245.7 Rhagoletis zephyria
AAGCTGGCGGTGCTTCTATTTTGACCATTAAATCGCATGCTTGTTTACTCAATTGTTGTAGTATTCCAGCCACGGTTGCCACTTCATAAAAATTTTATATACCACAATATACAAGTAAAAAGACCCAGTATAAAATAGAATGTACAATTTTTTGCAGTCCATTAAAAATATATACAGTAACTGAAACAAGTGACCACGTGAGAACTAACTTTTTTTTTTTTTCTATAAAAATATCGTCCATGCTTTAACCGAAACCATATAACAGTTTCAAACTTTATGGATACACAATTTAGGAAAATTCGACAAATTTTTAATTTTTAATTTTTAGTCTGCAGTTTTATAGCCCATACAATTTTAGTCTAACAAAGTGCAACTTTCCACCGCCTAAAAAATCGCGTAGATTTTTGAGATTTTTTTTGGTGACGGATTTTTTTACTTTTTTCCATACAAGCATCAATTTCTTATGAAATAAAATGCGGGAGACCATAAGCAACGAAATTTCAAAAAATCACCGACATTTTATTTTTTAATTGCACTTGATATAAAAAAAAAACACCGCAAAAGCAGCTTCCAAACAAAAATTCTCAAAAATCAACGCGATTTTTTAGGTGGTTCAACTTCACAAGACTGAAGTAGGATGGGCTATAAAATTGCATGCCCAAAAATATTCTAAGGATTCAGCTCCAAAAGTTGAATTTGGATGAAAATGTGTCTAATTTTTCTTAATTTTGTATAAAGTTTGAAACTGTGAGTGCTGCTTGTTCAAACGAACGTTCTTCGAAAAGGCCCAAAGCAAGCAAAAAAGGCCCATATTTGGTACTATTGTACTTAAGTGGTAACCGTGTTTCCAGCTAAGCGCCAGTGGGGCTCTATTTACAAGTCATACTGACTTGGTAAAGCTGAAATGAAATGTCCGATTAATAAGTTTAGCATACAAATCATGTGAACAGCTGCCTACTGCAGCTACAGGCGCTGTGGCTTGAAAACTATTACCCAAGCGACCGCTGATATTCAAGTACTAGGCTGGTTTGTAATTTTCCCCGACAGGATTAAATTATAGAGGCTTGACGGTTCCTTCACGGAGACAAGGAGTGAGAATATTTTTAGTTATTTTAGAGACTCGTTTCCCAAGAAATCAGATGATGATTACGCCATCTCCCCGACTTGAGAGGGAGAGAATATGAGAAATACAAATTCAAGGTACGAGTGGTTTGTTTCCAGAACTGCGGCCATTGAAGATGCTGACACTCAAGTAGAGTGATGAGCTTTTGCTGGTGACTTTCAACAAGATTTTCTCACGGTCATGACTATACAACATGATATTGTTTAAGGCGCCTTCGATATCTAGGGTGCTAACGTATGTAAACTGATGTCTAGTGATCTTTCTATGTGGCGTCATTTCTGTAGATCTAACCTTCGTACAAGCATGATGTGTGAGAGTCCATCACCAACTGACTATCTGATATGGACCAGTCTTTCGATAACATTCAGTTGAAAAGACCAAAAGGTGATAGGCCTGAAATCTTTTGGATTATTATGGGACACATTCCCTATTTTGGGGATGGATAACACTCTCGTTTTCCACCAAATCTTGGGCATATGATTAAGAGCTAATACTCCAATACTTATTACGTGTAGCCACGATGAACTTTGCTGTAATCCTTGTTGCAGCTATATTATTGCGATGTCATCCGACCTACGGTCCGTTGCTTCCGGGAAGTGTGTGCTTAGAAGCAGATCCGGTGATTCCTCCTCGGTTTCAGTCCAGGAGCCATCATGTCATTTCCAGCATACTGGGGCCCTCTGGGCATCACCTGAGAGTAACTTACTGGGCCTGACTCCCTCTGAGATAGAAAACAAAATCTGGCAAGTTTATACTGAGAGCGCAGGGTCCTGATTTCCGCCTGGCTTTTTGAGTAGATATCTATCCCCCTTCTCTCCGTCACGTACATTAGTAGCAAATCGACTGCTCTCTTAATGTCAGCAACATGTAATTGTAAAACACTACCGTGATCTGGAGTACTAAATTAAGAATTTATCGTTAATTCCCTGGAAAAGACAGCGCTACCGACCTGGCTCTTCGAAGACATGGTGTGCAAAAAGAACCCTAAAAAATATTTGCTTGTAGTCAAAGTCGCTTCAGCAAAAGTTAAAAGACTAAACGACCGTTTTCCTCCTGCCATTAAATTAGTAGCTACTCATATTTTTTACAAAGTTAAGAAAATAAGATGTCTTACCTTGAACAAAATACATGCTAAGCCTAAATAGCATCATGACAATGTAAACAGTTGGTATCGTGTGCCTGTCACCTACGGAAATCCTGTGGATTTGCACCTCTACGAGCGAAATTCACAGGTACAATCTCCACTTCTCTTAAGGAGAATATACCTCGATATTCCTAACTCATGTATTTACAATGCTCAAGGGCAGAAGGTAGGTGCTTGTGAGGTAGGCGCTTATGTATCTGTAGTAGGGATGGCCTCGGGCCTAAATTTTCAAACCTAAAATTAGGTGTTGTAAAACTACTGCATTACTCAAATTTCCAAAAGCTATCTAGTTTCGAACTGCCCGGAGTAGTCCCCGATTTTTCAACCTCCTACATCCAAAAACGCCTACCCTTCCCTACAGAAATGGCTCCACAATCGTTCGTACACTCTCACTGCTGCCGTGCTGATTGTTTCTTGTTGTTGTTGCCAGCATAGTTATCATCCATGCTGCTAACGGAAATATCGATTTTGGATTAGAGCCTATGCAGCTCTCAAGAAAACGGTCAAGAAAAAAATTGCCATTATTTCATGTGTGTGTCCAAGGAATTTTGACAACTGATACTTCATCAGCCTGCTGCCTTACTTTTTCCTCAAGGAATAATGGAACGGGCATAGATTTCTGTTGAAAGCATGGGTTGCCTTGTGCTCTTTTTTTGCAAAAAAAAAAAAACTTTAGAAAGCCATAGTAGAAAGCGTAGCAAATTTCTTAAGAACTGCGTACTGCCTCAAGTATATTTTACACAAGAAAATTTCTTATCCATTTCTTGTACGTCATTTTGTATGGAGTTTTTGTTTATCATGAGAGCTGAATACTGGCCTTAAAATGTGAATGTCGTAACGAACTACTACTACCTGCAAAGTTGTGTTGAGTGTGTGTGTGAGTTGTTATAGGTAGACAGAAAATTGAATTGGGCACATATTTTGGGTTTAATGCCGAAAAACTCGTGTCCTCATATGCATGTATGTACATTAGTCATATCACTTTTTTCAAATTAAAATAAGCTATGAGAAGAGGATGAGGATTGCTAAAAAATGACGTAAATTCGATTTGGATTTACAATTTTTGTGCCTCTGGAGAACCCAATACTGGGGTTGGTGTTTACGAATCCGAGGTATGTTCAAAAAAATCAAAATGTGGGATCTAAATCGCATCTACCATTAAACACGGAATAGTTAAAATTGAACGTGTGTACATGGCGTATGAGTTATTCAGACGAGATGAGAATGTTACTCATGCGCAATGTACTACGTTAAAATGTATCTTCTCCGAGATAAATGGTAGACAGCCATATTGAAATTTTAAAAACTGATTTCAGATTCGTAACCAACAGCCTTAAGACCTCGCGATTGTAAAATTTCAAGCGAATCTAGTTGATTTTATAGTTTTAACTAAGTTGTAATTTTGAATTTTTGTAATCTGACTTCACACAAGTGAGGAACGACTTGAAGACCCCTGAAGGAAAACTGTACGAGCGATTTATTTATTTCTGACCGCCGTATTGGATATGTCATTTTGAATTTTTTTAAATCAGGTCGCATATTCGTAATCGGCAACCCAAAATGCATAAGACAGAAGAGCTGTTACCATTCTTTTTTTATTATTCAGTTCTCCAGAGGCACAAAAGTTGTAAAGCTAGTGGACATTTAGCTGATAATTTTAAGATCTCAATTTTTATAATCCGATGCAAAAAATTGTTTCAAAAGAAAAACTTAAAGTCATTTGCCTAATGTACACACATACCTTTACAATTTAAAGTATACACATGTACATGGTACAAACAGACATACGGTCTAGAGAACATTTGAACTTTCCAATCGCCTGAGTCACGTACACACGTTTCCAATGTCCGTACAAATTGGACACAAGCGAAAGGTAGTTGCGGATACTGGCTTCAAATCGAATCCGTTGCGCTTTTAAAGCTTTTGAAAGCAGCACGTTAATGGTGTGGTTGGGGCGATGGATTGACAAATAACGCTGTAGCATACAGACATCTTCATTGGATAAATGGATCGATGGAAATCGAAGAGAATTGCTCCATTTGCCTAAATGCTCGTATATACTTGAGTAGCACCGGAAATCATATAAGTATGTATATTAGTATGTATGTACATAGGTATGTATGTGCATATAGTATTGTAACATTTGCCTAAAAGGAATGTGGCTGACAAAAATTTCAGTGACTCTTGAAGCTAAATCATTTGTGGTCGGTTTCAAAAATTTAAAGTTGGGGAAGAACGATGAAAGGGCGAACTGTAGTGAATGAAAATAAGTTGATTCGGTTGCTCTGAAAGCTTGTTAATAGTATCTAGGTATTAACTAGTCTTAGAAACTCCGTGTAATATATAAAATACAAGGATAACTTAAATTATTCAGGAAAACTATTTCAGATGTAATAAATATATTGCTAAGCCCTGCGGAAAGGTAACGAACGCGCACTGCTAATGGGATTTCTTGAAAGTACTGAAACAGCAGACGTTAAGTAATGAATAAGTTCATCGTTTGCTTTTGTTTTTTTTTTTTTTTTTTTTTTCAAAACGAATTCTTGACGATGCTTTCGTATCTGCAAATCATAGGCTGGCTCCACATCTCTTGTAGTTTTAAGCCAATTTAAAAAAATAAAAATAACGCCAGTTTTGCAATCGCTTAAAACTTGCACTTTGTTATACTAAAATTTAATTGGCTATAAGTCTACATATTCAAAAAAATTCTAAAAAAAAGTAAAAAAAATTTTTAAATTTGTTATGTACTCTTGTTACTCAACTTCGGTGTAAAAAAATCCATAGCTCAAATTATTGTAGAATGCACCCCATAATACTATACTTAAATATTGCGCAATACTCAGAGATGCCTTTGTGATTTTTTTCAATATTTTTTGAAATGGCATATTTTCAAAAACCATTTTTTTATCAAAAAATTTGTATGTGGAAAATTAAAAAAAAAATGTTAAATCTCTTTTTTCAAGGGGAATTTTGATGTGTGTGTGTGTGATTTATTCATGTTCCCTTTGAGCAAATTTCAAGCACTGGTTGGGGAAATCTTCGGTAGATTGGGCAAATCGCGTGTTTTTTCGACATTCTTCCTAATTGAGCCAAATTGGACCAAAATTAGGGCCCAATTGGGAAACACTTTTGGCTCTGATCGGGCGACCTCAAAAAAATTTTCAGCAAGGATACTTGATCATAATGGGCAAAAATTTTTGTGCGCTCAACTGGCACGAAAATCTGATAGCATCTTATAAGTGACTTTTCAGCAAAGAAATCATAACTCGAAAACGGCGAATTTTAGCATATTGATACTCGTACTGAAAATAGTTTATACTATTCCCTAATAGATAAGAAAGTTAAAAAAAATGTGGCATTTTGAAAAAAAGCAATTTGAAAACATAATTTTTTTTTTGCTTATTAACAATAATTGATTTAGTTCACTAGATCGATTCAGTAGATCAATATCTGTAATTTAAAAAAAGGCGTTAAATCCTTGCTATTTTGCAGTAGTTATAAGCGATTTCATCAAAAGTTGATATTAAGAGAGGAAAAAGAAACGTTCCTACTCAACAAAAAAGATAATCATTATTCGAAAAATTCGAATTTCTGAGCAAAAAGAAAAAATACGTGTCTTCTTAAATTGTTCAAGGAATAATCCCTGTGAGTTTTACCGCAAACTCAAATTCACTGTCTTTCGGTCTGGGTGATTTGAGATGGAAAGACCCATATATATGAACCTATTTGCAGTTGATTTTCCCAAATTCAGCAAGCAAGTAAATACTTGCACTTTGTACTCGATATCCATGAAATATTTGAACATGCGTATCGAAGTACAAAATATACTCGATACGTGATGGAGGTACTCGAATATATTCTTCTTAGTATTGGTTATTGGTATCGGAACATCACTAGTACTAGCATGGATGGACTCAACATTCACGAGCAGAATGATCAACGCGAGCAAAGGGTTCGCGATAGAGAGGAATACGAAGAGCATTCCGCATAGAGTTGTCATCCCTTCTTTGACTCTAGGTTTTAAATCAACTACTAGAAAGCCAAAAATCAAGGACAAGAAATTTAGATGTTTCAGCAGATGGCTTGGTTATATAAATTCCTGACAAATTCTTGCCAAGTGGAGGGCTTTGTGGGCTTTCGAGAGAACAGTTATCCGCAAGATCAGTCCCATTTGAAGTCAAAATAGTTTGAATCATTGTACTCGTAAGAAATTTAATTCAAACTGAGTATGTATTTGAAAATAGTTTACATTATCTGGTTCCGGCTGAGTGCACAAAGTTCCTTGCTATTATTCGTTAACTTCCAAGTGATCCTTAGTTCAAAAACGTATTTAAACAAAAAAATCGCTGATCATTTGTTACGGTTAAAAAATCCTTCGATTCGGCAACCACTGGATCATGTTACGTTCATCTGGGAAATTTGCTTTAGCATTTCTATGCGGTACTAGTGAAGAATTCTCATTCTTCCTACGGATGATGATATTTACACCAATGGCTTAAAGATGGGAAAAAGAAATTGAGCTGGTCTACATATATATATCCCCTTACACTATGCCTGCTGGGTCTTTGGAGTAGTAAGGTCAATAATTACACTGGTTTACAGCAAAAATATTCCAATTCTTATGTAGAATTGCTCGCTTCCTAAAATCGAGCTAATTTTTTTCTATGATAAAGTTTTCGATATAATAAAATTCTCCATAAACCGTGTATACATCACTTTCTGATAGGCCTGATAGTTTCTGAAAAATTAATTAATCATTAAAATTTTATTTATTTATTTTCTATCAAAAAATTAAATAATTCAAACTTTAATAAAAGAAAAATATAAAACTATTTGTAAACCTTTTCATTTTGTACGAAAACCTGTTCCATTACAAAAATATTAAACTACTGGTGAATAAAATTGATTGATAACTAAAAAAGGAATGAGTGGTCAAATGAAAATACGCAAGGAATTTTTTTTATGAAAAATGAGCAAGAAGGAATGTTACTCATATGCTTTGTGAACAATAGTAACACTAATTTTAAACGAACAGACATTCATACGAAAAACTAAAAAATTAAAAAAACAATTGGTTATTTTTCCCTTATTTTATTTTGAATTTTGTCCATATTTTGCCAAAAAAAAAAATAATAACTACTTTCCCAGATACTATCAGGCCTTTTATGTGTCACATTTAGTACTACCATTTTTCAATTGACTCGTAAGATATAGCACGTGATTAAATGGAACCACTTTTTTAGCTGAATAACGGTAAATTGAAAATATCTCGAAAACTTATCCACAGAAAAAAAACTCGATTTTCGGAATCAACGGGCAATTCTATGTAACCCGATGCATTGTCAAACTATGTAATGCGATACAAGCTCGTGATGGCTTAGCGAAATCTCATTATTTTTGGATGTTAATGAATCCGGCTGCCCACAAGTCTAGGCAATCAATTCAATCTATTCGAGAAAACTCAAGCAACGCTTATGTGTCCACATACGCACGCACATGCCCACCCACATACTAGCACTACAAGTTGAGCAAATAGTGTCAGCTTGAAAATGCATCCTCGTGACAGCAAAACCAGTGCAAAGTAAGCTAAATCACTTCCAGTCAACTAACGTTCAGCGAACTTCCTTCTATTAAGTCCATGACAAGGTGACCCAATTTTGTTGCAAATTCGGCATCATCAGCAAATAGGCCTTCTCCCAAAATAGTAGTTCGAGTATATCTACAGACTCAATTGTGTAGTCTATTTGTAACGCGACTGACGCGACTTTCAGCGAGTGATAAATGCGCGCACCGAAATGATAGGCGGAGATGGATGATAGGGAAATAGTAGTGGTAATAATGAAGTTTCGCTTCTACATACATGCATATGTATAACTTAATGTAGTTGAAGATGATGGTCTTGTACATACATACATAGATGATGCCGATGATGTTCATAATGACGTTTATGCTGGCAATTCTCTTGCTATTTGATGTTGATTTTTGCTTTGTCATGCTGATGAGCGGCATGCAAGTTGAAAGGATTTTGGGAATATTTGCGATTATTCGGCAATGCAGTTTACACAATTCATATGCAAACACAAACATAAGCGATAACACAGACACTGATAGGCATACATTTACACATACATAGATATATGCATATGTACGTATGTCAGAACAGCTTCATTTAGGCAATAAGGGTCAGTAGTGTGTAGAGGGTTTAGGTAGTATACGAGGAAGACTTGCGCTAGCCTCACAAAGCGCACACACACATACATAGTTGTACATGCCTACCTCACAGGACATCAGTATTTCAATCAGCCAGTGGGCAGGTCATGTGAACAATGCAATATGCCATATGCAACAATGTAAACGTTTGCGCTTACTGACCAAGTAAATGACGACGAACTGATTGAATTAGCATCGGCTGTGGGTGGTACGGTACATATATATTATTGCATTATGAATGGTATGAAGTGGGTGAAGTGTTTGCAAAGCGCGCTCAATAACTTCAATTTTATTGGGGTCATATTGTCTCGTAACACAATCTGTCAATACAATAGTAAATATGCATACATATTTATTTATGTATGTATGTGTGTATGCGTTTGTGGTGGTAGTAGTTGTGCGTATTTGAAATTTGATTGAATGCTTGCGGCTGAAATTGATTGCATGCAGAGTTATAAGAGATTTAAATTAATTAAATTTTACTGAAGGAAATCTTGAAACATGACAGCGAGTGAGTGGTTTTAGAGATAAATTTCCAATTTGTACAATTTGGCTGTGAAGTAATAGTACAGGTAATAAAGACATTTGACTTCGGAATAATTATTTGTTTAGAAACTTAAATTTGTGATTTTGTGTGATTGTGATGTACGAACCCAAAATCATGAAATTTTTCTGTAATTTTCTATACAAAAATTTAAAATTTTTGATTCGTTCGAAAACAAGAATACGCCTAAATAATTCGCAAAACAGAGATATTTGGAAAATAAAGTAAATAAACTATTATATTATATCTATCTACATACAATACTATATGCTATAAATACACCATTGTCGTTCTTTCTTGTTTCAAAAAAACAAAAAAGTTTTTTTTTGTTGTTTATGGAGCTTTCACACAATCAGAGTAATTTCCGAAGGTTTATCCATGGTTAGACACAACAGATTTTTTTTTTTAATGGAAAACGTCGAATAAATTCATATCCCTAATGCACACTGTACGTTACAACCACTTGAAAGCAATTTACTCGAAAACCGTCTTACGAAGTTACCTGATTTTTTTTTTGTGGTAGGCAATTCACTAAGCCCACGAGTTTGGTAAATACTATTTTCGATTATAGCTTTGCTGGGATTTATGGACAATCCCTTTTCCTGCTCCAATTGCTCGTTATTTATATCTAGTGCGCCTTGCACCAAAGCCCTATTAGTCCTTTCATGATCGGCCTTGATTATGATTGATATATAATCAGCTTATCCTACGGTGTATTAGCCTTTTGCATTGAGGACTTGAATTAGATCGTCAACCAGTATAGACCATTAGACAGTGGAGAGAGGACTCGTCTCTGAGGAAAGGCTTTTATTTTAATGATACTTAGTTCTTTGGGTACTAGGTTCCTTTTGTTTGATTTGTTCGGGATTTGTATATCTATTAGTGAGTTCCACTTACGTCGATTTGAATCTTGCCAAAAGCACCCTTTTTGTCCATAAATTAACAGAGGGTTATATCTCTTAATACGATTGCCTTTTATATGTCTCCTACAATGGTGTAAGATAGGCATATTGGAGTTAATATTTAATATGAAAGATCAAGGCCTAATCGGCATGAAAGATTTACGGAATTTCGGCAGTTAGCTGTTAGAAAATTTTTTTTATACTCGAGCGCACTTGTGCACTGTCTGCCTGTACGATAACTCGAGTAAAAATTGAGATATCGTAATAAAACTTGGCATGTGCACTTCTTTCGGGCGTAGAAGAGATGGTATTGAAAATGGGTAAAAGCGGACAATAACGACGCCTACCTCATATATAGCGGTAATTTTCAGAAATACGAAAACTGCGATATTTTAGTAACTGCTGAAGATTGTTCACTCAAGATTGATATTCAATAAGTTTTGGACGAAAAATGAGAATATTGTAAATTTTTGGAAAACGGCCGTAGCCACGCCCACTTATGGTTACACGCGTATATCTTGGAAACCGCTCCACCAATTTCATCCAAACTTGGCACAGTTGTTGGTCTTGGAACAAAATTCCAAATGGCCGAAAACTTTTATAATTAGAGAAATATGAAATCTTCGATAAAACAGTAAATATTAAGCCTAATTTATTATGCTTGCATCAATTCTCTACCAAGAAATACGTTTATGATAAAATTTTGGAAAGTGGGCGTAGCACCGCCCACTTATGATCACATATATGTATCTGTATAAAAGCAAAGCGTTGAAAATTATTAAAATCGGACTAAAATTGAGGCCGCGTTTCATATAAGGGTAAATTTTAGAAATGCTTGAAACTTCAATAAAACGAATATTAAGGACGCTAATTTAATCAAAATTGATACACCCCGACTTACCGGTACATTTCGGAAAGGTGAAAAACATATATCTAATATTTGCGTNTATTAAGGACGCTAATTTAATCAAAATTGATACACCCCGACTTACCGGTAGATTTCGGAAAGGTGAAAAACATATATCTAATATTTGCGTCGGGTATTTAATGTTCGGCTCCGCCCGAACTTAGACTTTCTTACTTGTTTTTGTTTAATTTAGATGTTGCGCGGATTAGCAATCGAAACCAGCATCTACGCAGTGGCAGTGCGCATTCTAACCACTCAACCACAGCAACCGCACATATTGCAAAACCAACTTTTTAGCCACCGAAATCGAGATATGGGCCTTCGAATTTGGACCTTTTGTATTTTTTATTATGTTATGTAATTATGTAAACAACTAAAAAAGTGAAAATATAAGCGTTTTGTGCAAACTTATATATGTAATGGTCGAAAAATCAAAAAAATCGTATTTCAAAAAATTTGAATTGATTTTCGATTTCTGAGGCTATCTTCGAAAAACGGAGAAATTATTTTTTTAATTATGACTCAAACCGTACAATAAGTACCCAGCCAAGTGCTGTACAGTGTCATTATTCATTAAAAAAAAACGGATTCATTTAACAAAGCTGAGTGCTTGACAATTACTTTGATACAACGAAGTCATATTCCGCTCATGGGCAATTGAAAATAATTGTGCCGATATGCTGCATATATACATACGTATGTACAAACATATACATATAGCTTGTGTACACATACATATGTGTGCATAATTATGCACGCACTTATGCAGTAATTGAATGTATCCAACAAATAAGGCGTTGAATATTTTTTGACAAGTATGTATTATCCTACGCCTCTGTATATGTACACAAAGTGGTAAGTATGTATGTATATGTATGCATGCATATACACAACCATACCCAACAAAGAGCAAAAAAATATATATATATGCTCTCCATGAACTCCATCAACATGATTATCCAGCGCATTTTCCTCATTAACCGCCATGAAATCAAATCAATGACAGGATTTAATTGGAAAAGTGACAACCATTAAAGCCATACCGTCTCACGCTGGCAGTGATAATGGTGGTGTAAATTGAATTTTTAAATTAATTTGACAAACAAAAAAAACATGTTTTGCGTATTCCCATATCGTCATGAAAAAAATATCTAATAACAATTACTTATGCTCGTATGTATGTACATGTGCTCGGATTTCCACGCGGCGTGCTTTTGCTCATTTGCCAAATTGAAACGTGAGCACACCGCGCACGACGGACGACGCCTTTTGGAACGCAATAAAATTTACCAACTCCATTCCGTTGTGGCGACAACAACACTCAACTTTGTAATTGCATCATAAACACTTCATTAAAATATTAAAATTATTATCTAAATTGCTGGCAAACGCGCATTGCGCATTAGCGGCTGCCATCTGCTGCGACTTTGGTGTGGTGGTTCGTATCTGTTGTTCTCGCCACACTCGACCGCAGTTGCCGCAAATAAAAAAAAATGCACACAAGGGCACATAAAATGAATGAATGCAAGGCGGTAAGGAGAAGAAGGGGAGGGGTAGGGGGATACAAATCGCAACTGCCGTAAAACACTTTTGTCATTAAACTTCAACCACCACGATGCCAGCCAAACCATGTGGCAAACAGGATGCCCAAGAAGTGTCGTCGTCCTCAGCATAAGCAGCTAAGCGTATGTAGCTTCAAATACATGGACACATTCATATGCATGTACACACACATATGTACAATCCCTGCAGGAAAACCGCGAACTAGCGTATACAATTTTTAGTTCCGTACTAGATCTTTTTCGCCAAAAACCAACTAGTCCGATAGTAACTGTGGTACTTTTAAAACCTATTTTATTTAACTTTTTAAAACTACACACCGCTAGCTAAGAGTGAAAAGTTGCTGCTAAGTAGGTCCGCCTTCTCTAAAAATTATATTTTGATGCATAAAGCAAGCAAATTTTAAAAAGGGGCGGGTTTCCAAAAGATNGCGCTACATGCCACACAGCTCGCGATTCTATGGCCATTTTGAGGGAAAACTTCGGAGAACAATTCATCTCAAGAAATGGACCGGTAAGTTGGCCACCAAGATCATGCGATTTGACGCCTTTAGACTATTTTTTGTGGGGCTACGTCAAGTCTAAAGTCTACAGAAATAAGCCAGCAACTATTCCAGCTTTGGAAGACAACATTTCCGAAGAAATTCGGGCTATTCCGGCCGAAATGCTCGAAAAAGTTGCCCAAAATTGGACTTTCCGAATGGACCACCTAAGACGCAGCCGCGGTCAACATTTAAATGAAATTATCTTCAAAAAGTAAATGTCATGGACCAATCTAACGTTTCAAATAAAGAACCGATGAGATTTTGCAAATTTTATGCGTTTTTTTTTAAAAAAAATTTATCAAGCTCTTAAAAAATCACCCGTTACCTTCTTATTTCTATTTAATTTCTTCTATCACTTCACATATGTTTTTTCATAGTTTGGCAATACAAAACAAAAATTTGTGTTAACATTTCAACATCTTGGGACCTTCTGGAATCTAACCAATAACAGTAAGCACCGCTGTATCAGCTCCAGCCAAAGGTTTGTAAACGTACAGTTCTTACAATAATTCAAACAAATTTAATTTCAAATTGAAAACCCATTGCTTTGAAAATAATTAAAAATCGCTTGATACTTTTCTAGAACTGGTTTCGAATAATAGAATTTAGAACAAGTTCGGAACTATCAAAAAAGGGGTGCAATTAACACTTCGTTGGACATTGCAATGTTAAATTCGCCAGTTGCCGACAATGCAAAAGAGATTTAAGGATGCGTACCAGTTATGCTTCTATATTCCCTAGTACAGAACCAGTTCGGCACTAGTGCATTTTCCGACAGGGATGTATGTGCGTACATTAATAAGAGTCCATATAAATTCACAAGCATTTCATATGAGTTTGAGTTTAAGGCACTCACTCTTGGCAAGCTGCATTACACATGCACATACATACAAACATATAAAATATGTGCACATATGTGCTTTCTACGCGGAGAAAGCCAACTTTGCATAATCGGAAACTGAGAAGCATCTAAAAAAAAATTTCATTCACATCCATTTGCACTAATCAGAGTATGTGTGTGCATATGGTTGAAGAGAATGCGGGATGTTAGATGCTGCAGATTTAACCCTTGAGAGTAAACTTATCTAACCGACATTTGCGAGCATAATAATGCTAGTATAGCGGCAGCTGGCCATTGCTAATCGCATTCTTTTAACTTGTAAGTAATGAAAACTTTAGTTGAAGACAAAGCACAAAAATTCAAGTTGCTACAATTGTGGAAAGCTGTCGTTCAACTCACCACGGTCTTTCGAAAGACTAACTGACGTTATGCTCTTCATATTTTTGAAATAGGTTTTTATAAAATTTAATTGAACTAAAAAATTATTATTTTTCCTTTTTAAAACAATAAAAACTAACAAATAAAAAATGTGTAAAATAAATATATTTACAAATAAATGAAATTAAAAAAATATATATTTTTTCTTTTTAACAGTATAGAATCCAAAAAAAATGAAAACTAAGTTTTGTATATTTTTATAATTGGAAAAAATTAATTTTAAGAGGAAAAAATCGCTAAAAATCGTCAATGGCAGTTTCCTAAATTTTTACGCGCAAATATCAAAAAAACTAAAATATTCGCCAAATTGGCGCGATATCGCCAAATCTGGACACCCGCAAGAATGACAACGAGGAGAGAAAATTATTTCTGGACTAATGAAAACCCCTAGTGGATCGAGTAGAAAATAATTGGTGAGTAAAGAAAAATTGTATTGATATATTAACCTATTGATAGCGATCGTCAATGCTCCGGGAGTACTTTTGAAACTAGGTACGGCTTACAAGCCGAATATGGGCTCTGGTTGAGCATGCCTCCGCCAGACTGAATACTCTTCAAACGCTCCCCCAAATGGTAAAATAAATGATAAAAGCGCCGCATCTAGCGCTACTCCTTCATCGGTCTGGTCGCGCATCTATCTCTATCTTCCTCCGATATCAGACTTATTAAGTGCGTAGTTGACGCGTTGCACAGTGATATTTGGTCGCCAATTCGTCTCCATAAATAGAAAAATTAAGTCTTGATTTTGAGGTTTCAATTTTCTTGGGTTGGCTACATAATGTTCCCTATGTACCTTAAATACCTACAACTAAACACCAGGGTTAAAATTGCAGTTGTGCATGGCGTTAATGTGCCTGCTACTTTGTGGCAAACGCCACAAATTGTCCTGCCACTGAAATTTCTCAGCAAAGTTGCAACAACGTACATATATACATATGTATGTAATAAGTAGAAAAAAACTGACAATGAAAATACGAGGCAAATGAGTGTTGAAGTGCATTTTCGTACACAAATGTGTGAGTGTGTTTGTTTTGATTACGCGTTCGTATGTGTGAGTACATTAAATGCGAGTGCGCCCATTCCCATCTACATACATACATTCGCATGGAATGAGTAAGTAAAGTTCTAGACTAGAAGTGCAATTCACATGCGACTCACTCAAATTAAGTGCTTTTGCATAGCTTAAGAATAGCGAAAAGGATACCGGATGCAGCAGGATGCGGGCGATTCGACGACAAAACGACAGGAAGCGGCATATGCCGGCATAGTGGATAGACAATCATATTCATTGTTGTTGCGGCTGTTGCAGTTCGCTTGAAATATTATATGTATGTATGCAAGTGTATTCATAACATACATACATACATAAGTGCAAGCATTTACTTTACTTTGCAAGTTGTGGTAAGCAGCACAAAATAATGTTTCGCATTAATACAAAACCGCTCTTGTTCTTCTATTTGTGGTTCACTTCTGAAATTGGTTCATTATATGTATATACATACATAACTACTGTATGCAAAAATATGTATGTATATATGTTTGTACGCAATGGAGTTGCAACAGAATTTTTGGCATACTTACCCTTAAGTGATAAAGAAAAATGCATGAATGTGGTACTCGGTTTATTAATAATTACTGAAATATATTCGAGAAAATATGTTTGAAAAAAAGTTTTGCCAAAAAATTGTTTAGAAACGCATTTGCTAACATTTGCTAGGATATGAAATGATGAAAGCTCATTCTTTAATTTGTGAGCCGTACCAGCGTTGGTGGGCGCCCCGGATACTACTACTCCATAGGACCTGCTTTCGATCCCTGGTCCCAGGAACGTCTAATTTTTAAAAGTTTTTTTCTAACACCTCCGAGTTTATTTCTCCCGTGGAAGAGCTTCTCATAAAATCCATTTGCCGTTCGAAGGCGGCGTAAAATTCTAGGACCTAGTTTCAATTCCTGGCAGGCCCGAGCGATCATGGTCCTGGCAAGGAATGAAATTAAAAACAGGAAAATTTTGAAAAGTGCAATTAAGAAAAATCATGGAATGAAATGATTAAATTTAAAGACAAATTTTCTGATTTTCTTCAATGTTAAAAATATATTTTCCTTGGAATTCTCCACGTTCTCACCAGTAATTTAAGTGCAAAATGATTATTACGCACAGTGTAATATAGTGACAAAGTGATAGTGATAGATACTGACATTGCCTATTTATTTGATAATTGATATACAAATTAAAATTTCTTGTATCAATAGTACAGCCAGTCTAGCATTTCAGGTCTCAGATAGTCTGCGAATGTACTTCCATTTAATACAGGAAGATTTTATATACTCGATTGCCCGCAAAGGGGCAATTTTTAATTTAAACACGAAGATTGCGTAAAATATATTTTATTTTTTATTTTTGGCATAGATGAATTAAAATAGCATGAAAAATATTTTTCAGTGATGAAATTTTGAAATTGTTGTATCTTAAAAAAAAAATATTATAAAATCTTCAAAAATAAATTCCAAATAAATGGCTTGTTCTAGAGCAGAGGTTCCCAAACTTTCTTTCTCGTAGAACACTTTTAAAATTTTACTGGTTTCGGCAAACCCCCTGCTGCTACAAACCGTATTCCTAAAACTCGCCAAAAATGTGAAGATTAGTTCGAAAGATGGAATATGCAAGTTTTTAAAAGGAACAGTCGTTGACCTTCTTAAAACAGAGTTTGTAAAGCCGTCAAAATACGCTCTCGCCCTGAAGAGTTATATTTATTCATTAATAGCGCTCTCATTTTAAAAACTCAATGTGCTAGCGTTATTTATAAACTCTTCACATATTTGGCTCACTCATTAATTTGCATGAGGAGTATATCGTCGCTGCCATGTCAAACTATCGAATGTGAAAATGAGTACTTTTCAGGAGAGCAAAGGCTCTGTTGTAAAAAATGTGGTTGTCATTAGAAAAAAGTGTGCAATTCAACACTTTGTTAAGGCCAATATTCTCTGCTACTAAGAAAACTCGAAATTTGACGATTTGCCTATTTGCTCATCACTCTAAATGCATGCGCAAGGTATCGTAATTGAAAAAGCATTTTCGAACATTCGATAATTTGACATGGTAGCGACGATATGTAAAAGAGTTTACTCCTATTGACGGCATCATTTTTATTTCCATCGCTCCGAGTTTCAAAATGATGCGAAAAATATTTATTGCTCAGGTTTTTAAACACACAATACTTGGAACAGAAAATCCGGAAATCAAAATTGATTGCACTTGAATTGATTGTAGGGAAGAGGAAGATGGAAGCTTTATTCCTCATTGAGGAATTTTTGCGATCCCTGTCTTAAAAAACACTACTCAAAAAAATTAAGGGAGGTTTTGAAAAAAGCAAATTAAAGCTAAATATATAGGCTATCTGATCCATATGTCGGCCTAACTGAAAATTTTCTTTTCAAGCCCGTGGACCAAAAAAAAAAGTACAAAATTATTCTTCGCGCCATCTGTCACAATTACACGAGAACCATGGCTCCTAAAAATTTTTTGAAGATTTTGAATATTTTGAGCTTTTTTAAAATCTTTTCGTTTTGAGTTAATATTTTTGGGGCAATTCCAAAAAAAGAATTATCGAAATCGGATTTATGTATGTATGGAAGAAAATAATTTATTTTTGAAATTCTGTGTGTAATTGTGTTGTTTCGCGCCGCGTTGGTTCTCACTGATTTTTTCCCTGAGCACATTCGTGTAGGTTTGCAATGTGAATTTTTTACCCATCAATAAGATCGTAGTCAACCGCGGCCTTACAGTCGCTTCTAGGTTGGACTCCACTTCATATTTTTGTTCAAGAATTTGGAAACACAAATTTTCTGATAGTACTCTTCACAAGAAGACCAGTACCAGGTCGAGGAATTTGCGAGTTCTTCGACTCTATTCTAAAGGAAATATGCTTTGAAGGAAATTCCACGTCAAAATTCCATACGAAGAGGTCTGGTCAAATGGTTTATCTGAATTATATCCCAGATATGTACTCTGGTACACATACGGAACAAAGATGGAGGGCCAAGTAGGCGCGATCCATGGTCTTTCAGACTGAGGTACTAGCATTCTCAAGTTATGTCAGTTTGAACCCTGAAAAGGGTTTGAAAGGCGCCTTTATGGCTATCTTTTCAAATAATTAGGTGGACATAAGCGTCTTATCCAATAGGACGATCATCTCAATGCTCGCCAAGGAGTGTTTTGACACTCTCCTACTCCCTGTGATCAACACAGTGCTGGAGCTTCATTGAGTAGGACTCTGAATGATGTCGGGATCTTTTAAAAGCGGTATTTACTATTTAAAAATCCCCTTGGGGTATTCATTACTCTTGCTCACTAATTTACGTGACCGCAATGCAATAAATCAAAGCTCCTTTCCAATTAGCATGGCTAGAGGAAATATGTTTTTCATGATAGCCAGGATGTTTATTGAAATACTCTTCTTATACTTGTTGGTTAATTGATCTTGTTTTATCTATGCATATATAATTCAATCAAGTGGTTGTGGTGTGCATCTGGATCGTACATATGTCACACAATTTTATGCCCCTAACGAGCGGTAGAAGCTTATTCGTGGCAGAAGTTCGTTCAGAGACTTACCACTGCTTCTCGGTCGGCGACTGCTGTTGGAGAAGCGGCTTCCTTCTCCAACAAAAACTCCCACCATGTACCATCAAATTATGAACCACCCATGCACCATCAACACATATTATACTTGATGACTCAATTCTGCTTTTATGACTTCTTTTATAAGAAATTTTTAAGGGCACTTAAAATTTAGCCTGCATTTTTTTTTTACTTGCCAATCGTTATGAAGAAAGTAATACACTCATTAGATAAATGCAATCTGACGTATTTGCATATTTCAAAGGAAATTTCAAATGAAATATGGCGAAGTATATCCACAAATGTGTATTTATGTATGTATGTACATATGTATTTATGTATCCTAAATTGTTGGCGCTTTCTCTTGAGAAACTTGAATCTGTACATGTGTTTAATGTACTCATATGTTCGAAAGCGCGTAAATATGTTGCCACGCACTTTTACAACAACATGTTGCAACTTTATTCGCTGCATAAAATAGCCCTGTAGGGAATAATGCTGGCTTCCCAAAGCATTTTTCCGATCAATTTAGAATAAATAATTACATATATTCGTGTTTTTCACAAACATTTTTAATACTCTGACAAGGCGAGATATCCAAAAACGTTTATAATCTTTTTTAAGCGGCTGAATTGGAATTCCCTTAGGCATAGCTCTGTGTGCAGCCTAACGAGCCATATGTACCTGCAAATATTTTTTGGTCAGACATGGGTCAGAGCTCAAGGTGAATGAAGTTAATACCGATGATTGATCAATATGGACCAATGCATATTTTACGGTAGTTCTCATTAGAGCAAGAATCATAGACGTATTTTGGGGAAATACCGGGGCTAGAAAGAAGCGTGCTTTCTGACTCAATACTAACAATATACCGCTTTGGAAGATAATTCCGCTACCAGAATACGAATGAGCTCCCAACCCTCGTTCCCGATATGTATGTGGCGAGAATGTAAAAAAGAGCAAAGAAATTTAAGTAAGTTTAGGCTATTTTACTTTGCACATCTTCACACATTCAATGACGCCCATTTAGTTTGGGTTAAGTTTTCCCTAAAGGGTACATACTGCAAAGTAATGCACTCTAAAATGCATGTATATACATATACATATGTATGTATGCCTTAGTCGCGTGTGTGTGTTACTAAATGGTGAAGTGCAAAGCGAATCCGCGGTAATCATGCAATTAAAAAGTATCTCAACCCCAGTTGGAAGTTAACGACTCAGTTTCAGATTACGGCTTTAGTGCTGCAAAGGCGCAGCTGTGTCTTAGCCAAAGTATTAGTTACTTTACTACATCCACACCGTTCCTGCACATGCTTTTTCTGCGTCTACTACCAGGGCTGCTATGTATTGTTGTAATTGTTTCTGTTGGCACCATTGCTAATTTCGCAAAGTAGTTAGTGCTGTTAAGTGCAATTACTTCTATTGCTTTACTCACCGTGCGCTGCGGCAGTGCAAAATGGTGGTGATGCGTTTTAGATTGCCATTGGGCAGCTTTACTTTTCGAATTCCAGTATTTTTTGAACCTTAATTGAGATACTCGTTTTGCAATAAAACTCGTTAGGGATTTTGTGAGTGAGCTAATTGCTGAGTATAAACGTTAACTGAACATTTGATTGACCCTTATTATTAAAGTGGGCTTTTTACATACACAGCGATCTCTGCCGGGATTTATTGAGCATTGACCTTTCGCCTTATATTCGTAGGCTTTTAAGGTAGCTCAGAACTTTTAAGGGCTTTTTGTTCCTAATCAAAAAAAAAAAATCCTAATGTTCAAACTGCATACAGATTTATTAGCACTCCTTCATTATATTTCATACAACTTGTCTACAAGTTAACTAAATTCGGCTTTCAAAAGNTGCACATGCTTTTTCTGCGTCTACTACCAGGGCTGCTATGTATTGTTGTAGTTGTTTCTGTTGGCACCATTGCTAATTTCGCAAAGTAGTTAGTGCTGTTAAGTGCAATTACTTCTATTGCTTTACTCGTCGTGCGCTGCGGCAGTGCAAAATGGTGGTGATGCGTTTTAGATTGCCATTGGGCAGCTTTACTTTTCTAATTCCAGTATTTTTTGAACCTTAATTGAGATACTCGTTTTGCAATAAAACTCGTTCGGGATTTTGTGTGTGAATTAATATAACCATGTTTGGTGTGATGGTGAGCTGATTGCTAAGTATAAACGTTAACTGAACATTTGATTGACCCTTATTATAAAGTGGGCTTTTTACATACACAGCGACCTCTGCCGGGGTTTATTGAGCGTTGACCTTTCGCCTTATATTCGTAGGCTTTTAAGGTAGCTCAGAACTTTTAAGGGCTTTTTGTTCCAAATCAAAAAAAAAATCCTAATGTTCAAACTGCATAGAGATTTATTAGCACTCCTTCGTTATATTTCATACAACTTATGTACAAGTTAACTAAATTCGGCTTTCAAAACAGGTGGCAGCGCTCTTCCAGAATATTTTCATCTCCTTTTGAAATAATAAAACTTTGTTGCACATCAACAGGTGAATTCCTTTAATTCGATACCTCATTATTGAAAATCGAACAAACGGTGGAGATCTGTTGGCACTGATTATTAAATAATTTGATTGCAATTTTTTTAGAGGTGGCAAATCTTTTCAAATAAATAAACCATAAAACCAGTTTACACAANAATCGAACAAACGGTGGAGATCTGTTGGCACTGATTATTAAATAATTTGAATGCAATTTTTTTAGAGGTGGCAAATCTTTTCAAATAAATAAACCATAAAACCAGTTTACACAACTATAGGCCAAGAGCTTTAATTTTAATTCAGATTTGTGGAAAATCAAGCAAGCGGTGCAGATCTTATGTCCTGAACGAAAATCCTTTCATGTGTTATATATGTACATATGTAGATATACTTATATAGATTATATATAGTATATAGATGCGCAAGTCTCAAAATTACTTTTTCCATCAACTACAATTGAAGCCCATTAATCAGTGCTTTTAATTTATCAAACATTTTTTTTTACCCCTTTAACCAGCTCAGTATTAAATACAAAACTAAACAAAACCCATTAGCGCAAAATTATTTTCCTTCGACTTGTAATTGCATAACAAAAGCAATGACCCCACTCAGCAAACACTTAACCTATTTACATACTGTCTCTCTGTCTGCCTCTTTGTCTCTAATTTGCATTCGAAGGATGCCTTGTGTTTTCCATTTCATAGCATTTAATGGCATTTCAGCGCATCATCGCATACCGCACTTTGTATCAAATTCAATTGAATTCAATTGAATCCGATCGAAACGAATCGAATCGAGTTGAACGCATTGGAATTGAATTGTACTAACCTCATTTTTCATCCACCCACGCAGCCGCCACGTCAACCCACTTGACGCCAGCAATGACTTCTAAGCCCCTTACTTTAGCATTCACTATATGTTCCCATGCATTCTGCTTCACTTTGCTTTCTTCTGCAATACTCGTACACTTCTTCATTCCATTCTAAGTAAGTAAATTGTCTTCTATTAATTCTTTGCGTTGCACTTATTGTCACTTTTTATTGCCTGTCTTTTAGTCAGCAGTGCGCACTTCTTTACGCCCCAATCACATTCTGTTTATCACTTGCCGTTTATTCATTGACTTTGTCTGCCGCCGTTACGTTTCGAGAGAATCGTATTGCGGAACAGAGCGAGAAGCAACAGGACGCTTGAATGTTTTTTTGTTTTTGCGCCAATTTGATTTGATTCCCTTCTACTCGATTTTCCACTTTCATTATTGATAGCTACTTTTATGCGATTCTGTGTTACGTATTCTGTTTTTATTTCCTTTCTATTTTTCGCCTTTTTATTTATGTTGGCCTTATGCGTAATACTAGTTTCATTGCATGTTTGCTCATCAACTTAAAAGCTCATACACATACACACATAGGCACATATGTACATATGTACGGATGTATTTATGTACGGTGGCGAAAATATAAATGGGGAAGAAACAATTTCGCTAAGTTTCCTTGTTTAAAAAACATTGTTTTTTTTTATGAAAATGTAGGAGGTTACCAACTAAAAAAAAACATGGTAAAAATCAAAACTTCAAAGACTCTACAACATTTATAAAAATGCGAAAAATTTTAATAAATGCTAGCATGATCAACAAAACTTGAAACGTTTTAATCAGATCAGAGAGCATAAAATGAGCAAAAAATTCCAAAAAACCTTCCAAAATTCAACAGTAGAGACATACATAAGTTCTAGCTACTTCAAACTTGCACTTTATTACATTAAAATTGAATGAGCTACCCAGAATGTATGTCGATTATGGTATACGGTATGACGCAAACAGAAAAAAAAAAATTATTTTTTAATTGCCTATGCCAAATTCACACAGCAGACGAAATGTGGCAAAAGAGCTTCTGGCACTGTTCTGAGTAGCTTTAAAATTTTTCGATTGTATTTTTTTCAAAAAGTCGAAAAAGTTTAATGTTTAAAAAAAAAAACTGTTACGAGTATCTTTTCAATAATCAAGAAGAATTTTCCTGATTTTTTACACAGTTTGAATGTTCCACTTACAGGTCCTTTGTTAGATGTCGCTTTCATAAGAAAAGAATAAACATCAAATAAACGGTAGGAAAGTTCTAAAATGTCTCTTACCTATTTAAATTTTCGCCACTGTATACATATGTATGTATATATATTTATATACTACATATTAAAGGAATGTATGTATGGATGGTATTTTGTATAGAAATTCTCTGTTCGCACTTGGCTATAAAAGCAGCGACAATGAAAATTGATTCAAGTGGAAACAGAAGCAATTGCCTGTGAACAAAAACCAAAAAAAGAGAAAGCCAGATACTAACTAATAGGCATATACACTCGTTCAAAGAGCCAATGAATACAACCACTCATCGCTTGCTCCTTGCCACCGCCTACTGAGTCTACAACCCAGGCCCAGTTGGGTAGGGACAATAATTGCTGTTGGGGCTAAACGCAACGACAGAAGGTTTCACTGATTGTTCTCAAGTTTTTATTGCACTGCGTAAATACATATGTAGGTAAATTAAATGCAGAAAAGTTGAAGAGCCCAATATAAGTTTATTTACGATTATAAAAGAAAACAAATTATTATGTAATAAATTACGCCTATGCTTTATTTCAATGTAAATGGATCTCTTCAGTAAGTAGTATGATCGAAATAGGTCACGTTAAGTTGCAACGCCTAGAGAGAGAGTGAAGCATGGAAGATATAAGATACATAGAAATAAGTCCCATTATAATTTTGTATTAATTAAATGCTGTGCTCACTGCACAGATTGATCGACTCTGCTATTTTAAGGAAATGTTATAATTCAAATAAATAAAAAGTTATTTATTGTTATTCCACTGGTATTGTAATTGAATTTTGTTCCTAAATAATAATAATTTGACGCCACAGAGGGAAAAGTCACTCCAGTGAGCGACCGGAGTGAGACCGAAAGGTTGGTAGATGAGCTTGCCAAAATCAAGAATGTTAGGTGGTATTCTTGGTGAGTCTTCTTTCATAGCGTAGAAATTTAAAAATCCTCTAGATTTAGAAGGCGAGATGGGAAATCGAACATAGAGTAGCGAGTAGTCGCTTTCACTTCTCACCGATGGCCTTTTGCGATGCAACTTACCCCGAGAAGTAGCATCCCAATTAGGGAGGGGGATTTTGGCACAGCTTTGAGTGATCATTTGAGTTAGAGTTGCCTTGTTAGGCAGTACACACTTTTAAGCTCTTAAAGCCAGAGATAGTAGAAGGCATTATAACTAGGTGGTAGACTAGAATTTAGCTGCGTAGCTGGGTGGGTATGGCCCCACAGGTTTGCAGGGTGCTTGGGGTGACGTTTGTTTAAAGACCGGGAAAACTTTTAACTTAAATAAGTTTCTATCAGGTTTTTAAAGTGAAACTTTATAGGCGTCTTCGGAGAAACTTACGTTAAGCGTTTAACGGAAAGGAAAAGACGAAATTCATAACAAAGGCCAAGAATAAGACCAAGACAAAGACCAACCCCAAGAGCAAGGCTTATACCAAGAACAGATCAATGCCAAGGCTAAGACCAAGACCTAAACTGAAACTAAGACTAAGACAAAGATAAACACTAAAACCAAAAGCAAGACCGAGCGCAAGAATAAGGTCAAGATCAAGATAAATACTTATTTTAAAATTTCTTCAGTATGAAAAGTACTTGCCATGAATCGAAAGATATTTCACTTCCGAGTGTGGGTGAGGCATATTACGATCTGCATGTAGAAAAAAACCAATATTCCTCGCGATCACCTAACAGAAGCTCCACGAAGGTCCGTGAAATCGCCCCATATATGACACTAAAAAAATTACCAGAAACACAACACTGAAATAATTTGTCATGGAAAGTAAATAAATCATAAATCAATTTTCAAATTGACAACGAGTGTTGCTGTTTTGATCTTTAGGCTGAGTATGGATGCTAGTTACTAAAATTATAAATTTATAATGGTCGGAATATTCACTTATTTGCTATTCGCTGGCTCATTGATACCCTTTAAACAACTTTAAAATATTTATGTACATATGTATAGCTAAACTACAGGTGATTTTTTGTAAAGAAATACAATTAATATTTTCAAACTTCCTCCCACAAACGAGACAGCGCATCATCACACCTACTAGAATTCGTGTAAACCGCCTCAGTCGCAACTTGAGTAGGTAAGTGAAGCAGCGTATGCGACGTCGCTTGCCGCCTTCATATTTCGCATAACCTGCTAACCATGGGGATGCTTTTAATTATCTCGTTTATTTTAATTATTATTTGCTTTATTCGCAATTCCTTCCATCATTTCACTTTGCCGGTAAGTTAACATAACTGTGCGCGACTGTTTGTGTGTTGGTGTGTCGGTTTGAAGTGCAAACAAACAAAAGGACTTCGTGACGGTAGACAATGTTGCAGTAAGCATCCTGTTGGAGTTGCTGCCGCTCGAAAGTATCGCTCGCTATATCATATCATCGTGCCATCATAATTCTGCGAGAAGTTACATAGCTGCCTGATGCCGTAGGCGGATCCGTGGCAAAGCACTGAAATGCTGTCAAGTGGTTTCAATTCGAGCAATTCAACAATTCAAAATTTCAACTCAACGCAACTCAACTCAAAAGGTAATTGTTGACTGATTCAATGCACTGAGTGTCTGAGTACAGTTTGCAGTTAGTTTCCCCTTTGCATCCATGCAAGCGGAGTAACGCTGCCATATATTGAGTGCTCCTAACTGCATCACT
>NW_016157861.1:0-21038 GCF_001687245.7 Rhagoletis zephyria
CGGGAATGGAGGGTAAAAACCGTTGGGATATTATTATTATTATTATATAGATATAAGATGTGCAATGTGTGGTTTCGATTTTAATCTTTGACCACAACAAAAATTCCACACTCCACGTGAACTTTCAGTTGCTCAATTACTTTTACAATTCCTTTGAGTAATTGAAAAATCTAAAGTACTCTTGCAATTCCAGAGAATGGAATTGGCAAAAAATCATTTACATTTTGAATTCCTTTAAAAGGAATTTAAAAAAAAATTACATTACTAGCACGTAATTTATTCCAATTACAATACTAAATTCCATGTAATGGAATTAAAAAAAAACGATTACATTTGAAACTACTTCTAAGGAATTGAAAGAATTGATTCCTAATTACAATTTCTTGTAATTTGTAATTGGGGGGTAATTTAATTCCCAAAGAAATCATTACGACCCAGCTCTGCTTACGCACTAGTTCTGAGTTCCTACCACCCTAAGTAAGTGAAAGCTTCCAAGAATCATTAAACTTTTGCTAAGAAATTTATTTGATAATTAAAGTAGAACTATTTGAAAAAAATTATTGCCAACTATAGGTGCCACTGAAAAATTAGCAAAAAAGGTGACAAAAAACCATGCAATTGCCTTGCAATTGTCTAAATGATAAATCTGCACGCATATTTTGTTTTCGATATTTTGTTAATTTTTAAATAATTTTAAGTATTTGTTTAATATTCTTCACCACCTCTAATGTCTTCATTTATCCACATATACTACAAAACTTTCATATGTTGCACGAAAAGCCAAGCGCACATGCCAGTACATATTTCGACAATTTGTCAACATCAAATATTAACACGATTTCTATTTTTTTACGCCCCCTTATCAGGCACGTCCCTAACTTCTTCGCTAATTTTGTCATGATAAATGTTTGGTTATTCAGCCTAAACACTTCTGCCCCCTGCCTGTTGTTCAATTGGCGCAATACTTTATCGTTTGTTCGTGAATTCACGCGGAAGTTCATGGTTGTGCTCTTTTTTGTCGTTTTTTCGTTGTTTTGTGTTTTCTTTTTGCCGACGCTGATGTTTTAGTTAGCTCTTATCATTAAATTATTTATTACATACATATTGGTTTTGTTTAGAGAATGTTGGTATTGCTGTAGAGTGCATTTTGGAGTATATAGTTTTATTAGCTTTGTTAAATCGTTTTAAAGTAGCTATTTCAATGGCATGACATCACACCAGCTGAGCAAGTGAGTTTCACTGGGTTTTTATTATCTCATATTTTTGAAAAATTTATTGCTTATTACGAGTATTTTACAATAATGCCAATGCGTGTATTCTTTTTATTTGTGTTTATTTCTTATTTAGTGATAAGCTCTTTTATTAACAATTATCTCTTCTTTTCAAATACCCTTTGTTTCGAGACTATTGACTGTGGTTTTGCAAAACCGCGTAACTGACATTTGTGCCAAATATTAGATTTTCTCAGCGGAAGCTCCTGACATAAAGCTTTATCCATTTATACCCAAATATCGATATTTAGATATAAAAGGTAGATATAGTTAGGGAACTAAAACAGGTTTTACTCTCTCCTTTAAAATTTTGGCAACCTCACGTACGAGGTTTTTTCTTCTTTTGATACGCGGTTTTGAGTAAACAGGTTTGTAGCGCATTTTTATTTAAAAAGTNGGTTTTACTCTCTCCTTTAAAATTTTGGCAACCTCACGTACGAGGTTTTTCTTCTCTTGATACGCGGTTTTGAGTAAACAGGTTTGTAGCGCATTTTTATTTAAAAAGTGAGAGTTTCAAGTCGCTAAAAATTACGGTTGGGTTATAAAACTGCACATATGCAAAATATTCCTAAGAAATTGAATTGGAAATTGGAGTGAAAATTTGGATGGACATTTACAGGTCTATTCTGCACGTTACCGAAGATTTTGTAACCGGAAAATTTTATTACCAAAAAATGTTACCAGTTCTTGTCAGCGCGATTCTAGGAACGTTGGTAATGCAGTTAAAATATTCAGTAATTCAGCTATGAAGAATTGTGCAAATCCCGGCATTGCATATTTCACGGGGCAATAATTTGTTACCAGCTTATGAGATGGTAACAAAATTTACCGGTTGCAAACTTTTTATTACCAGCGCAGAATAGACCTGTTATTGGCATTTCTTGCATTTTCCCGAGCTCTGTATGAAATTAGAGAATTTGATTATTGCGGTTTTTTGCTATTGAATTCACAAAATTTTTAATAAAATGAATNAATAATTTGTTACCAGCTTATGAGATGGTAACAAAATTTACCGGTTGCAAACTTTTTATTACCAGCGCAGAATAGACCTGTTATTGGCATTTCTTGCATTTTCCCGAGCTC
The DNA here is from genome assembly GCF_001687245.7 of Rhagoletis zephyria. NCBI lineage: Eukaryota > Metazoa > Arthropoda > Insecta > Diptera > Tephritidae > Rhagoletis > Rhagoletis zephyria. The sequence continues at coordinate 2,355 of NW_016157861.1, forward strand.
TGTATGAAATTAGAGAATTTGATTATTGCGGTTTTTTGCTATTGAATTCACAAAATTTTTAATAAAATGAATAAGAAAAAATGTAAATAAATATAATCCTCAAAATGTCCGGGTATGCGTATTTTTAACGCTGACTGTATATTAATGTGGCATCCCTATTCAAAATTTCTTTATTTATACATTATCGGAATTAAATTGTTTTTAAAAATATGTATAGTCAAACTTCCGAATAAGGCTACGGTTATTATGCATGCGTATTCGAACGAAATTTTGTTCAGATGATTTCGACGCAACAAAAAATACGTGTTTGTTTGTTTGTTTCGTATTCTTAAGAATGTTGCTTTTTCGTTCTGGCTTTAGTGTATTTTGTGGATATTTCTTCATAACGAACAACTTTTGAAACGTTTTCAACCTTCATATAACGAACTTATCTAAACCATTTTTCTTTATGACTCTGTGTGTACTTTTTTTACCGGGAAAAGTATAATGTTTTCAGGGAAATCCCCAGATTTTGAAAATATCAAATATACTCGGTAATTGCTATCGCAAATGTGTCTTAAACAATTTCTTTTTAATTCTTATATTCTATATAAATGTGTTAATTTAATCTAAAATCTATAAGTTAGAGAAGTTTTACAAAAATTTCTCGAAAGGATTTTTTTTCAAACGATCTCTGTTTACCACCCATTCGAAAATGTGGTTTGCTAATATGACTGTAATAGTGTATATTAAACACTATAAAAATTAATACTTTTTTGTTTATTTTTGTTACCAAAATTATAATAAGTATATACGTTTTTGCTTTTGGTCTTTGTTTTAATAAATTTTTGTTTTTATAATGGTGAAATATGAGTTTTTTATAAAATCCGCCTCATAGGCGATGTTTACCGATTAAAGGGCTAAAAAATATGTTTACCATTCTAGGGGGACAATAAATGCCAGTTTTGGCCCACTGTGCGATGGTTTAATGTAAATATTTAAAAAATTATTTTTGTGTTTATTGTTTTCATTGTACCGTTTAACTCTTAATGCCACCAATAGTCAACTCGGCGCATTTACATTAGCTTACAAAGCTAATAATCTTCATTTTTTACAATCATTGTACATTTCATTTGAGCCAAGTGGTGCCTCATACTCAAATGCCCCCTTATCGTTGAGCGCCTGCCAAAGTGTTTTGACACCTTCAACAATTACATAGTTTATTCTATTGTAGTTGTTGTATAGTCATTCTGTCTGCTTTTGTGTTTCCGCCAGTGTGTGTTTTTTGTTTTTGTTTAGTTGATTTATTCATTTTGACTTAGCAATAAATATCTATGAACACAAAACTGATGACATCATTTGCAAAAACTAAAAGCATGGAAACGTCTCACTGACTTCATTCACCACTTCGGCGAATACCTGCTTACATATTTGTATTTAGTTTATTATTTATTTCCTTCTTTTGGCGTTTTCCTCTCTTTAATCTACACCTTCACCTTTTCCTCGTCAATCACAGTGCTCCATCACTGCAGCATATGACAAATGGCTTTGGGGCACTTCTGAATATATACTTACATACTACATATATGTATATGATAGATATATAAGCGCTGAGTAGTGTCAAGCCAATTAAATTGTATACTGAGTTTGTTGAATGCGCACTTTATAGCATTTTTTCTATCTATGCCTTCTTTTGTATTTTTTTATTTATGTACATATATTTTTTATTTATTTTTGTTGGTTTTTATTTCTCTTTTTTTCTACTCTTTCTTCAACACGTTCTATATTAGCTTTTTATTGCTTTTTGCTTTGGTCATCTTTTTCGCATTTTGTTGCTTCAAACACAAGCGTCGTCGATTGTCAAGTCATATAAGTCAAATCAGTTTCACCGATTCCCACATTCCCAGATTCCGTTCAAAGTCTCTGTCTGTTTGTTGCATTCTGCACCGCTCTTGTTTCCCAATGCAATTTTTTATTGCTTTCATAATTCTTTTGTGCTATTTATTATTTTTAACTCTTGCCGAATGAGTGTGTTTCTACTTCTTCTTCTTCGTTCATAGATAGCGTTGCCCGCAATCGTATTCTATATTCCGTCCAGCGTTGCCGCATTGGAATTTTTAACCAAAATTGGTAATTTTTTCTTTATCTTTCAATTTGGTAACTTTTTCGATTCGGTCTTACATGTCAAATAGGTCACTATTGGTTCTGATTCCACATTATAGAAATACCACGTAATCCTGAAAGTTTCGCAAGGCGGAAGTTTTTCCAGCGTTCCTTGGCTACTAGAATGGTGTGTTCTTTAGCAAACCGCTTGAAAGTGTCCTTTCCTGGAAGGTTTTGGGTGGTCCTCAGCTTTTCAATTGCCATAAATTTTCCGGTGTACCCGGCAAGATTATATATGAGTAGAATTCTACGTAAATATGTATGTTCTTCAAGAAGCTACGGCCTTCAGCGGGGGACTTCACTCTGTCTATGTGTGAGTCGAAAGCTTTCCTTCAAGCGTTGAAAACTTATAACCGTGCCATATTTTGATAAGTTTTAACGTGTTATTTTTCTTATTATTCTTTCTTTAACAGAACTCAAAAAAAAAATCAAATTTCAAACTTTGTTCAATAGTTAAAAAAATCAACAAACTTTCGTAAACATTTATGGTTAATGGAGCGCTGATTGCCTGAAAAGCTTGGTATCTGCGGATATACATATGTACAGACATATCGAGCCCTAACTGCCAAAATAACGTAAGCGACATTTTTTTCAAAATTTTCTTTTTGATGCAGAAAGGCATCGATATGTATGTTTGTACAGTTCTGCACATAAAATAAGTTTGGTAATTTTTTGTTGAATTCGATAACTTTTTCCGGTGATTTTGGTAAAAAATAAAAAATTTTGTGGCAACACTGATTCCGTCCATCTTATCGCCAATTCGGTTCGATTGTGAATATTTTCTGAAGTTTTTTTTTTATTTTTAATGAAAGCAACTGTTAATAGGCGTTTTGCGCAAAAAAAGTGTTTAACCACTTTAGTCTATACGAAACTACGAAACGAATAACGCACGTTCCATCAAATAAATATTCTTTATTAATTGCAATTTTGGCCTGCGGTTCACTTTTTTTGAGCGTCGTCCGTGTGTGAATTTCTATGGCCGTTGAACGTTGTGCAATTGTTTTTTGAGTGGGTTTTCTGTAAAACTAAAATAATTATTTTTGAGAATTTACAAATTAAATACCTGAGATATTTGTAAAAAGCTTCTGTAAGGCACATAGCTTGGAAAATTTTGAAGTATTAATTTATCCAGTGATGTATGTATACAGATTTCATATAAAGAAGAAACCCTTCAGCAAAAAAAAGCATTAAAAATCAAAATTATTTTGAAGGCACTTGAAACTCGCACTTTACTAAAATTAAAAGGCTATAAAACTCATACCTACATTTTTTTCTAAATATTCTGAATAACAATTATAAATATAGATGATCAAAGTAACGCGTTTCTATTATTTCCTCCTTCAGTGTATGTAAATTACGGTAATTAATATGTCAACATCTAAATTTTATATGGGGCATCCCGTTATTTTGTTATAAGTACAAAATCAAGGCATCCAAAACAGATCAAAGTAACAGGTTTATATTATCTCTCCCGTCAGTATATGTACATACATTAGGATAGTCCGTAAAATATCAACATTTACATTTTATATAGGACACCCCTTTATTTCGCTCTACGTACAAAATCAAGATCTTCACGAAAATTTCCAAATTTGAAACCAATTTTTGTGGTGAATACCAGTCTTTGAAAAATTAAATTTTTTAAATCGCAAACATTTTACAAAATTTTCACTAGAAATTTGGTAAATTTGATATACTATTGAAACTTATTTATACAAATTCATAAGCTCGCTGAGTTACAGCTGTTAAAAGTCAAGATGTGATCGAATTTTTACGATAAAAAACACAAATGTTTTCAAACGCTGGTAGCGACCCCTTTTTTTCAAATTTTGAAACTTTCGTGGATGTCTTTATTTTGCACGTAAACACACAAAATAAAGAGTTTCCCCATGATGTTCATATTTTTAAGGACCACCCTAATTACATATCTCTTTTACAAGAAATGATAAAAAATTGTCTATGTTTTTGCCGTCAAACTACGGTTATTTATTTGTATATAGCTCCCAACAAATCATAATCTAAAACATATGCCTTAATTAGTATACCTTTAATATCCGGGCTTTGAAAGGGTTTAAGTTAGGCCAACGATCTCTTTCATATCACTGACTCTTATGCGCTAAGTACAATGACTTTTGGAGTATTCACACCTGTCTGGTTATCTGGTTAACAAAATACACTAGAGAATCATATTTTTTTACTATATAACTTGATAGCCCAACTGTTTTTTAAGTATGAAAATCTATTTCTTAATATGGAGCCATTTTTTCTCGTAGATTCTCCTTTTATTGCCTTGCCGCATGTAAATTTTTTCCAAAGTTTTTTCACAAGCCTTGATCTACCACCTCAGTAATTATCAGTCACATTATTATTAAAAAGTTAGCTAAAAATTGGCAATGAGAAGTGTTTACGTTGGTTCTTTCTCTCTTTTTGTTTTCTTGTATTTAGCTTTCGTCTCTCTCATAATCGTTTATCTCTCTGCACTTCTGACCACTTACATTTATGACACACAATCGTACGTATACTCTCAACTTTTCGTAACCTTCCTTCCTGCCCTCCTTTTCCGCCATTTCTTTTTTTTCCAAATATTCCTTCCTTCCTGCCCTCCTTTTCCGCCATTTCTTTTTTTTTCAAATATTTTCAAAACATGGCTTCTGCAATTTAATGGCATTTTCGCTACAATTTAAATTACCAAAATAAAATTGGTTTGCCAAAAACCTATTTCAGTGCAGCCCAAATTGCCAACAACATCGCACACACGAAAACGCGGCGACAAAGTGAACGGACGCGACGTGCTACTCGACTTCTTTAGACGCGAAAATTTCCATTTGAATTTTTCATTGAACTTATTTGATCTTTAGGAAATGTATTTGGTCGAGCGCACTTGTAACGAACTCAAAATTAATACGAAAAATAAAACGATACGAAATCACGCAAAATTTACGAAAATCGCAAAATTCACAAACTTCAGCACAACTACAGAGACAATTGAAGTAAATGCTTACGGTTGATAAAATTACTTACAGTGCAACATAAGAAGGGGATGAACGCCGCCAAAAGCAGTGATACGACCGATGCCGCTGTAGAATAAATTTTTTTTACAGAACGCGCTTAGCGTTAAATGTTAAAACATATGTGTTACATACATACATAAACAAACTACATACAAAAGTGTTAGTGTGAAATAAAATTGCAGTGCAATAAAAATAAAACACCAAAAAAATTATTAAAATCTTGTATATTGTGGTTGCTTTGCCGAAAAAAACGTAAGAAGACTTACTCACGCTGGAGAAGCTGCGCGACAAAATGTGGTTCCGCCTCTCGGGTGGCGGAAGCAGTAGCGGTGGGGGCAGTGGTGCAGATTCCACAGACGATGCCTCACCCACACTCGCCAGCAATACATCGAATTCCTTGACGGTGCCCAATTCGGGCGGCAGTGAACCATCGCGTTTTGAGAAGTTTCGACGTGCGAGCTTTCGACGCAAATCCACCGGTCAGATGCCGACACGTAAGCGTTCCAAATCGCCACATTTCATCTTGCAAGCAGACAAATCCACCTCATTGGAGGAGGCAGACGAGGATGCAGAGAAGGAGCGTGGCGGCACAGAAGTGACGCAAGAGCGTCTGTCGGCTACTGATAATGTGACCAACGGCAACCAAAAAACGCTGCATAAAAACGAAGTCAATATTTTGTTGAATGGACCAGAGGGTGAGACCACCACGCTGCTATTGCTCAGCGACCCTAAGCCGGAGCACAAGAAAACTACGCTCAAGTCCATCAAAACTGATCCACCAAAGCGCAAGTTCTACAAGTTTACTTCCTCCTCAGCGCGCCGGCAAGGTTCACTCGAGAGCGCTGAAGCGCCACCGGCTTTAAGCGCGCTATCGGCTTTAAGTGAGTTCACACCGAAGAGCACGAAGATGAAGTCTACCACAAACGTCGTCGCATACACTGATGATGAGGATACCGATGCTGACGAGGACACAGACTCTACCGATACGGATGACGAAAGCAGTGATGCTGAGGAAGAAAATTTATCGCCCAAACGTGTCAATGGTAAAGAGAAGAAGATACTGCTTACCGATCCGAAATACAAGCATAACCGCGTCGAGAAGAGTTCTTCTAAGACGAAGATGGCTGAGCTGGAGAAACGTGAGAGCTTGAAGCGTTCGCGTAGTGCGCGTAAAGTGGCAGCGGCTGAGCGTGTGGCTGCTGCAGCGGCTGCATCCACGATGGGGGAGTCTGTCGGCGAAGCCGTCAGCCCGCAGAAGAAAAAGGATAAACGCGCTGAAAAGGAGGCGGCGAAGAAGCAGTCACGCGCGCATAATAATCTTAACTTACAAGCGCTTGTCAAGTTTGTGATGAACAACAAGAAATTCATCAATACTGAAGAATTTACTTTGACGCGCCGCAAGTCGATCTCGGAAGCAGCAACCACAGTCATCTCTATGGCGTCCACCTGCAAGCCCATGCCAATTGCGTTGAAATATTCGCCCGACGGCGTTGTGGCTGAAGCGCCAAAGGAGCATGACGCCAAGGCCGAGCGTAACGTAGTGTTGGTGAAGAAACAAAATCTCAAGAATTCATTTTGCGATCACTTGAATAACAACAACAATTACGGGTGTCAAGAAGCGCCCGACAGTTGCACGAAAGGCATCGGTGACAAGGACAAAAAGAAGAAACAAAAAAAGCAGAAAAAGAAGTCAGTAGAGGTGGACGAGTGTACCAATAGAGAAATCTACAAATGCTTAGCTGAGGAGGATACACAGAAAGCGTTGGACGCCAAAGTGAAACGCAACTGTTCGAATAGCTCGAAGAGCAGCAAAAGCAGTGGTAACTTCGAGGATGAAGCTTTCTATTCATGCGACGAGTTGGAACGCGAGGAGAGAGCCAGAGCTGCCAGCAGCAGTAGTTACGCTGGCGGCGGCGGCGGCGGTAGTAGCCGTGGTGGTAGCGTAAGTGGCATGGATACATCGCCGCCCAATTCCAATACTTCCGGCTCAACTTCATCCACATCGAATTTATTATCGCCGCCAGGTTTTGTAACGACTGATGAGACGGGGACACAAACAACAGTCATAAAGCGCAAATCATCTTCCCCATCTCTCACCTCGAGAGTTGCGGCCAAGATTAATGAGAAAACGAATAACTATCGGAATCGGAGAGCGGTCGCAGCTGCAGCGGCTGCGGCAGCTAGCAAAGTGGCCAAGAAGCAACGCAAGGGTCAGGTATCGTTGACGACGGCCAGCGAAGGAGGTGTTGGTGTTAGTGGCGGTATAGGTGGAAGTGCAAGCGCGGGCGCTGGAAAGCGTGCAGAATTCTACAAGCAATTAAGTGTTGGTGAGCAAAAACTAAAAAATAAAATTAGTTAGTAAGTAACAAGCATGATTTATTTATCAAGTGTCGAATATTCGGCCTCAGCTTGGAGTCCCGAAATCTTGCATAGATAGGTGTTTTGAGATTACATTGTTGTCAGAGAACGGAGCAAGTCACCTAATCATTGCAAGCCTAGTTTATTTATTGCAACACCGAATTCTAGTTGGAACTTCACAGTGGCACATTTTCAGCTCTTCTGTTTACTCTTCTGCAAACTCCTTCAATATTTCGCAATGGCTAGTAATAAAAACTGTCTAACGTAATGTTTAATAAGGTTTGGTTCATGTGCTAACAAGGAACAGTGATCAAGCCAGCTGCCCAAGAGTACATGGATGTGCGAGCTCTCTTTTCTGTAATCGATAGAACTCTGCTCCGACCGCCAATGAGTTTTGGAGCTGTCGGTGTTCCAGATATAACTGGTTTCCCGGGTTTTAGGTCACTTCGTTTCTGAAATGAATCTGTTTGAAAATAAATCCTAAAAGGAGCCTTTAGAAAATGAACGTCAGAACGGCGCAAAGCCCTTCTTCCCGGCGTACTAAACTGTAATTGAACTAATTTTTTAACATCTAAGCACCGCAGATACCTCAGCAAGACCAGCCTTTGGATTCGACTTTCGTGTTTACCCACCAGAAGGCTACTCTTTTGTATTTTATCCCTCAATTAAGTCGGCTGATCTATACCGAGCTCCCTGTCTTTGGCACAACTTTATTCAGGTGTGAGTTCCACAACAGCTCGTTATCGAAAGAAATTTAACTTCTTTGGAGAAAGGTATCTCGACTTCATGAAAAAATTATTCAATTAGTCAGTCCGCTTTCCTTTTTCTGAAGAAGCTTTCGGCACTAATTTTCGCGGATCGACCTTTAAACCATTACGACTGCAACATTCAGTGATTGCAGCGTGCGGGCTCTGTACATCTGCTTAGTTCGTAGCCGTATTTCGCCGTCAATGGAAGGGTGTTTCCTTAAAAAAAAAAAGACTGCTAAGAGCAAATCCGCGATCATTTTCATCATATTTAGCAGAAAGGTCGGTAGGCTACTGGCGACTACATATGATTAAACCCAATAGAGTCTCTTAGAGTTTCTAATTTCCTTACTGGGATGTCACTTGAAATGGGTTGCACCATTTTTTTTATTCTAGAGAATATCCGAGTAGAATTGTATATGAGCAAATCTCACGTGTTGTTTTTTTCTTGCACTTCCTTCTCTCGCTAAAAGAAAAAACGCAAAAGCATTTTTCTTGCATATAGTTCAATCGATGGAGTTACAGAAGCAAGTGCAATAAAAAATAAATCAATTATTTGAACAATTTTAGTCTTAGAACGTTTATTTAGGCAAAAAAGTTCCGAAATTACTAATTTTTTCATTGTCACTCGAAAAAGTCATAATTGATTATTTCAATAACTTTCAAAAGTTTTCAAATAGGATGTTCATATTAGAGGCAATGAACATTGGCATCATATACAACATATCCGTGAAGCCCCCAAATTAAAAAATGGCAAAATTCTATTTCTTTTAATTTTTGTTGGCACACTCGAAATTCATTCTAAAATCGTTTTGTACATTAGGAAGGTAATATGTATGTGCATAAGGAATACTGTGCAAAAATCTTCCACGCCAATAATTAATTACTTTTAAATAATATGACTTTAAAGTAAAGGCGTGCGTGTAAACGTGTTGGCTGGCTAGTTATGTATGATGCTAGGGAGGGTTTACGTTACATGCACTACTATGGATATATGTTATTTTACTTTTTTACTATATCTTTTTTAAGTTTTCATTTAAATACAATATCGCGATGAAATATTGTTCTATATTTAAATCTTAAGATAATGCATTATCAAAGATAAGTGTGCCACCATTTTCGACCAAAAACGCGCTTTTGTCGAAAAATTTAACAACTAATTTGTTCATATATAATAATTTTTTGAAGACATACTTGTATGGCATACGCTATCAACTACTAGCCTTAATACAGATCTTTTAAAATATTACATGTTTATTTACATATATACAATAGTGATTGATTTTTTCTTTAAATTCCAAATATCTTACGATTCCAACTCTTGATCGCCTAACTAATCATTTTTTCATCATCTCACTTTCCGCTCTCATTCCATTTACAGAACGCTTGCACGCATCATCAATAGTGCGGCAACCCTCCGATCGCAGACCGGATGCAGGCAACCAAGCGCTGCGCTCCAACGGCAATGCCGCCGCCACAACGTCCGCCGACAACACAGACGATGTACAGCTACGTTTGCCATCGAGCGCTGCATACCCAGCCGGCGGTTCGGGCGGCGAAACAGGCGCTGGCATTGTCGGCAAAGGCGCATTGGGACGCGGCACACGCGAATCCAATGTACCGTTGTCAGGCGAAGTGGCCGACATGGGAGGTACAGCTGCCGCCGATGCGAATGCGCAGGACGCAGCAGAAGGGAAGGATGCACGCCGAGAACGGTGAGTAGTTTTTGTGTTTTATTTTTGATTTTTATTTATTTTTTTGTGCTTTTATTGCCATAAACTAATTTGATTTGAATTTGCATGCCTTTTCCGCTAAATGCGCGTGGTGCAAAACAAATCACATCACTATAAATACACAATTTCGAACTTGGAATTGACGCGTGTACAGTTTACATCAACATCATCAGAATAAAAGCGCCCCCGTCTCTGTTAATCGCTCCGAATCGTACAAGGAGCGTTTATCGCAAAAACGCAATCGCAATAGTCGACGCAAAACATCAGATCCTAGTCTGACGTCAAGGCCAAAGTGAGTACTTGCACATAACATACTTATTTATTTAGCATAGGAATCAATATTTTAAGATAATTTTTTGTGTATCGATGATCAGAAGTTGTTAGGAAAATTTTTAGGGCAGAGATAAAAAATTAACGGTTATTGTACTTGTTTCGACTAAAAATCGGTTAATTAGGTAATTTTCATAGATTACTGAAAACTGTTTATTCTTGCATACAAATTCTTGTTCGTTAATAGTAAAAAATATATACATATAAAACGAAAAAAAATGTATGTCTAAAAGTCAAATTCAAGTATGACCTAAAAATAGAGAACTTTTGGCTTTTATTATAAAAATTTTAGTTTTATATTCAGTAAATTAATCAAAATATTTTTAAAGAAAAATTCCATAAATCACAAAATCGAATTTATGCAAAAAAAAATGATTCTGAGAACAAGTGCAGTGTGAACCAAAATAAACCCTTTACATTGTAGGTCTCACAATTCTATGCTTCCTCACATTTCAGTCTGCTGGACGTACTTAGAGAACTTTATGATCAACAAAAAACTTGTACATGTATGGACGCCAACCAAGGCGTCGTAAAGGTTTATTGATTAGTTTATTAATCTTAAAGGTCCATAAAATAATTTTGTAATTTTCACTACTTTTATTAATTACATTAATTGAACCCGCATCATCTGAAAGTTATCAAATAACAGCAATCATCTCTGCACACTCACAGCCGCACTCAGGGTCGTTTTATGATTACTTAAGGTGTTCCTTAGTAACGATTTGAAGAAATTACCGCTCAAAGTCAGTTAATGATTCGTTAGCGGCATTTAATGAACATTAAAGTTAAGTAAAGAAAAACCTTTACTGAACTCTTTAACGCATGATTTTGAAATTTTTTGTTTGCAATAAATTTCAATTTCGATAACGTTGCTGTAATAGTGGCAATGGCCCAGTGAGCAGAGCACTTTCGTGCCATTCGAGAGATCCGAGTTCAATCCTCGGCAATGGAATTTTTTTTTTAATTCTTCTTTTAATTTCTAAGTTTTATTGTTTAAAAAATTAATATTTTTTAATTTATTTAATGTGTAGAAACTTTTATAATTAAGCTTTTTTCATTTTTTACTTTCATTTTGACAATTTTTTAGGTTTCTTGTTTTAAAAAAAAATATTTTTTTAATTTCGTTTACTTTTTAGAAAACGTATTGTTAACGATAAATAGAATAACGCCACCCTCCTCGTTAGCAGATCTTTCAATTATTAAGTCATCCGAAATACCGAAAAGAGCTTTGAAGATAGTTGCCGGAATATAAAGACTTTTGTCTTTCGGAAGACTGAGATGAGTTGAAAGACAGATGCCAGAATTAGCCTGTTAGAGGTTTTATTATTTTTAAATGAAATAAAAAAAACTGTTTCCTTTTTAAAAGAATAAATTCTACAAATCAGAAGAAAATTTGATTAAAAAAGAAAAAAACTAAATAAAATTAGTCGAATCTCTCGAATGGCACGCCATGGCTCTGCTCACTCAAGTACTTATTTATATATTTGATTTCAAACTGAACGAAAAAAGTGAGTGATGCCACAATAAGGGTCGCAGCTGCGGCCATACTTAAATTTTTCATTTCATAATTTTTGACTCTGAGTGGAAACATTAATTAACTGATCTAACGATCATTAGTTAAGTGAAATGTTCAACTTGTATAAATTTTCTTCGTCTTTCGATTTTGTCCTTCACTTCACAGATGCTTTTTCGTAATTTAAAAATAAAACTATAAAAATTATGTATTGCCTTTGACGGCATTCGAACCCGAACCTGCTGGAACCTAACAAATAACAGCTACAGCCAGACATGCAAATGTGTTTTCAAATGTTCAGCTTCGATCACACTTTTAATGTCGATCATTTGCTACTAAAAAATAATAGCAAACTTTTTATTTACTTCAGTTATAAAAACTAAAATACAAAACTTAATTGGTACTTTTTAAAATACATACATATTCTGTAATGAGAGAGAGAGAGTTCTAATTGGATTTTCTTTTGAATAGTAACCGCAACATTCTCATTGTGCTGAAGAATGTTCGAAAAATTGCTGCAGAGCCATGGCAAATTTGCACGGAAATACGTACATACACCCATTCCTACACATTTGGTTACTATCCAACTATCCATATGTGCATCATCATCATAAACAGATTTTGCTTCCGCCATAAACCACAAGTGTTTGTTCGGTGCGTCAATCGGTTGGCTTCTACAACCGCATTGGCAATACAATGCCAAGGCAAAGCTGTTGCTTGGTTGTCGGTTTATGATGGAAGACAATTTGCAGCAGTCAACTTAAAGCCATGCACTTCATACTTACATTATTACATATTAGAGCAACAGAAACCAAAACAACAGTTTTTTAAATTTTTGTATGTCTGTCTGTACGCGCATCACTTGAAAACTAATGCATGGAATGTAATGCAGTTTTCACCGATGCATTGCTAAAAGTGTAACTTAAAAAAAATTAGAGAGTTGCCACTTTTTGAAAATTGAAGTTTAAGCAAATTAATAAGATAAAGCAAATATCGAATATGGCTGTCAAAAGAAAGAGGTTTAAGAAGGCTTAGAGTCGGAAAAAAATTTTGTGGAAGGCTACCACCTGTTTGAAAATTTCAATTTGATTTTATTAATAAGATAAATTAATCATTGCAATATGTGTATCAAACTAAAGAGGTTTAGGAAAGTTTACTGCCAAAAATATTTTTGAGGATGGTTGCCACCTGTTTGAAAAATGTTATTCAATCATTAAATTGATAAAATAAATGAAATATTACAATAAAAGAGGGTTAAGAAAGTTGACCGCCGATAAAATATGGTAATTACTGAATTAATATACCTTTAAAGAAAGTGCTCGATATGTAGAAACGAGTTATAGGGGTATAAATTAAATTTCCTAAATTTAATTACCCTCAAAAATACGTTAATAAAAAATAAAGTGTGTTTCTTAAATCGAAAATTTGTGTGAAAAACTCACTTAAACAAGCTCTGTAAATCTATTTTATTTTTTTTTATGAATGAAGCCAGAAGAGTTTTGGGAGGGAGTAACAACACAAAAAGACTTTTAAGGCGCACGCTGGGTGATTGCTATTTTTTTATAAAATATAGTGCATTTCATACAGAACTCGGAAAATGCAAGAAATACCAAGAAATTTGCATCAAAATTTTAAACTTTTCAATTCGATTTTTTAGAAAAATTTTGAGTATGCACTTTTGTAGCCCATTCAATTTTTATAAAAATAGATTTAGTTCATGCGTTATTTGGAAAAAAATGTGCAACACCTTCGACATAAAATCTCAAAAATCAAGTGTAATTTTTACGACTTTATTAAACTAAAATTTATTGGCTACAAAACTGCATACTAAAAGTTTTTCAAAGAAATCGAATCAAAAATTAAATATTTTGGTGAAAACTCCTTGGTATTTTTTGCTTTTTCTGGTCCAGGTCTCGACAGGGGTCTACGTTGGAGTGAAAGGGGTACGTGGCACAAACACCTGACTGTGATAGGCGTAAATGACAACTCCATTTGCCCATCCTGCTTTGAAGAGGATGAAACGGTGGAACACTTCTTGAGCTTCTTGCTTCCTTGTTTGTTTATCATCGATTTATCTAGATTCGGTCTTTTCTTTTTTGTTAGTTTCTGAATTTGAAGTTTGGCTTAAAAAGCTTTGCAGTCCTGTTGTTTAAAGTTTTGTGTTTTAAAAATGCGAGTGACGAATATTTTTCGCATCACTTTAAAACTCGGAGCGATAAAACATTTGACAAATACAAAACATGCAAATTCATGAGTGAGCCGAACATGTGAGGAGTTTTCTTAGTGCTCTTAAAAAATATAACTCCTCACAGCGAAATAGTTCTTCCACGGCTTTACGAGCTTTATTTTTTAAAACTTGCAAGTGTGTAATCACATTATTTTAATAAATAGAACACAAGAAAATATTTTATTTTTATTTTTACCACTCCGAATTCGGTTTTGTACTCACCCGAGATGCAAAATTACATCGTTAGATTTAATCTTCACATTTTTTGATGTGCTTTGGGAATATGTTAGAAATGAGCATCAGGGGGTCCACCGAACCAGCAAAGTTTTGAAAGGGGTTTACGAGAAAAATAAGTTTGGGGACCTCTGCTCTAAGTAAACAAATTAAAATATTTTAAATTTTGATGAAAATTTCTTGCATTTTCCCGAGTTCTGTATGAAATTAAAAGAAAATTTGTTTTAGGTTTTGCTGTGGAATTACACCGTGTGGCAGTAAATTTTCCACACAAAAAATATTAATATATTACCGAAACTACGGGTATATTATAGTAAAACTGCATGCTCAGTTTTTCTCTCTGACGTTAAAATTTGTTTAAAACGACTTTGAAATTGAAAAATATGATTATTTCAAAAAATTATTTAAAAAACTCGGTGATGACAGCAAAGGTATCATATAAAACCAAAAATTCTGTAGAATTATAACAGAATATATTTTTGGGTGCATAAGGACGAATGGGTATGGAAAAAGGCCTTTAAAAATTTTGTGCAATAATTTTATTTTTTTTTTTTTAGAAAATATTGTTTGAGGACTAATATACGCACGACCTCTTCATCGAATTTCGTCCTGCAAACTTTTTTAACTTAAAATTATAAAATTTATTAAAAGCGCATTTTTAATACCCATTCGTCCTGGTAAACCAAAAAACTTTATCCGTTTTAAATTCTACCGAATTTTCTCTCTCATTTGGTACCCATATTGGTATTCTACATTGCACTGATTTTTTAAATAATTTTTTTCAATTAATAATCAATTTCAAAGTCCTTTAAAAAAACAAACACCTGACGTCAGAGCGAAAAATTAAAAACGCAGTTTAACTAATGTTCCGTGAGTATATCGATTCTTTCGTGTGTTTTGAAATTTGTTTTGTTTTTGTCGCACGGTGTTATATTAAAAAAAAAAATAAATAAGAAAAATTTTTCTGGAAAATATAAATAAATAAAATCATCAAAAGCTCAGGTTATGCATATTTTTGACGCTGACTGTATGTACTCGTATGTACGTCATCTTTTCATAACGTATTTGAATGAATTGAACCAACCATTACGCGCTGATTGTTTTGCTGTTTCGCCTTTGTTGCAGTGGCAGTGGCAGTTTAACCACAAAAACCTAATAAAAAGGCCATGCATTCGCTTAACACCTACAGAAAAGTCGGAAAATTTAATTTGCAACATAACACACTGTCGCATGTGCGGTTGTGCTACAAAGACGCAAGCGGCAATTTACTACTGTGCAGTTATTGTTTAAAATTTTGTCACCAGGTCGTCTGTGCATTAAAGCAAGTAAAAATATCAATTCATGTTACTTATATATACATGTATACATTTTTGCTGTTGGCATATGTAAATACATTGCCTGCGAAGTTTATGAAGCGAATGTAAACAAATAATTTCCGGTAAACAATGCGAATCGCAGCGAGCGTAAGTTAATACAAATTTCCCTGTATTATTTATAAGGCAATATGGCAGGAAATGCGTAGGTGGGAAATATTAGCACATATTCATTGGCTCTTTTAACGGCAGCTTCATAAAGGATGTACGTAGAAAATGTGAATTACAACGGGGGAGTTCATAAAATTACCTTCGAATTATCTTGCACGCGGTTTCTTCCTTCTCTTCCGCTTGTCACCAGCCACCATTGCGTTTCCTTTATGAATCCCTTAGCGTTGACAACTTTACATTGAAGAACATACATACACATGTATGTAGTGCATTTCAGCCTAGCATACTTGCGAATCGACAAAGATTAAGAAGTCTATTACAAATTCGAATTCTTCTTCTTATTTGGCGCTATAACCGTCTAAGTGATTTTGCTCGAGTCTAATAAAGCAATAATCTCTCCATCGCAAAAATGCTTTCTTTCTTCTTCTGCCATCAGAAGCGGACTCCGCGTTGTATACTTTCAGATCTGGAGCATTGGTGTCCATTCGCACAACATGGCCGAGCAAGCGAAGCCGCTGTCTATATCGTTGTAAAGATCGTACGTTCATCGTTCCATTTTTCTCTGGAAAACTCCAAGAGAAGTCTCATTAGATGTTTGCTTTTTTCATGCTTCTGCGCCATACACTAGCACGAGCATTATTTGTGACGAGAGAGGAGTTTACTTCTCAATTGTCTACTCAGTACAAAGTAGCACTTGTTGGCAAAAGTTATTCTCCGTTGGATCTTAAGGCTGAAGTTATTATTGAAAGTTATGCTGGTTCCTAAATAAACGAAGTTGTCTACATTTTCGAGTTTATAGCTGTCAACAGTGAAGTGAGTGCCGAGACGCGTTTGCGCTATTTGACTGGACACAGGGGATTTTTCGTTTAGTCCTCATTCATCACAGGACCCACGCGCTCGACTTCGAGAAGGCAGAACAGGCGTAGCGATTGTATTCGCCGATGATATCGACGTTGAGACCCCTTTAAAGCTGTCGCATGACAGATACTGTCCTGGCGCTGCCATACTAGAGAAAATCAACCTGGCATCTGCATTGGTTGTAGTGCCAGTGCAGGCAGTACGAGAGATAACCATTGTTGAGAGAATCTGTTCAGCGCCAGAAGTGATTATCTCGAATTAATTTTGGTTTGCTAGGACTTGTCCAGATTTCATTGGGTGAAAACATTGTTCAGTCTATAAAGCGCCGGAAAAGATTTATCTGTAGAAGGGATTTCCGTGCCAGGACCTGTTTTGGCACTGTCGAGAAAATCTCACTTACGGAAATCTAGAGTATTCCCGGCAGGGTAAATATATATGTATTGTGCTTTTCGGTCTGGAAAAATATAGATAGCTGAATGAAGGAAAACAAAGTTGAAAAAAAAACACTCATCATGTGTTTGTTTATTGTAAAATTGGTTAATTTTACATATTTTGAGGAAAATTATGGGTTCTGATGCATTTGCAATTATAACAACAGAGTAAGGGGGCGCTATGGCAATGGATTCACAAAGGTATGCGGAGCTGTCGGGCATAGTCACCATGGGCGCATCTATGTCAGCTTTTGGTTGAATTGTTGAACCACAAGCCACAACTCCTCCTACGCCTGAAGCTCTGGTTCTCAATCCAGTTATCGCAATAACAGCTTCTTCCAAGCCATTGAAAACATGCACTTTGTTAGGTCCGCCCACGACCTGTTGCGCTTGCTTCTGCCTTCGGCCGCGCTTAGGGATTATAACCCTTACTAAGTAGAATTCTCCTTTCTGTGTTGCGAGGAAGAGGGGCTTCCGCATGTCAAAGGTATACAGCATTTATTGTGCATATCACTCCGGCTACGCCGTCCACAGTGTATTTGCGCAGAACCCAGGCCGAAATTTGCAAAAAAATGCTTAGTGCAAACCGAGTTTATTATTAAGCTAGTGGTAGGAAATTTGAAACATTTATCTTAAATAAAATGTGAATCCTTTGATTACACGTCTATGTTAATGTATGTTTGGATTCGGGTTATGCGTTTAGACACAACAACCGAAAATCGTTGTACATTAACTAAACCGGACCCAAGTTTCGCGATAAATAACAAATATTCTTTTTTGTTCGTTTATATAAAGCAGTGGATAAAAATATACGTATAAGCGAAAGGCAAATTTATCTGTTTAAATGAACACCACCAATATTTCTTGCAAACACACATCGATTTACATNACAAAATTACGCAAAGAAGCTTACTCGTTCGTTTTTAGGCATGCCCTTGTTACGAATTTCGAAAGTTCGAAAATACGATTCGGATTGCAGCATACTATTTCTACGATTCGTAGCAAAATCCGAATACGAAAAAGTTGCAGAATAAGGGTGAATGTTTTTTTAGAATATTCATGTTTTTCAAGTATTTTTTTTTAATACTATTCATGTCTTAACTAAAATCATAGAAAGCACAACTTCAAACGTTATAAAAAATTTAGAAAAATTCAAAAAATGTTTATTAAATTATCGAATTTTTTTACTCAAAATTTTTGGGTATGCAGGTTTATAACCCATCAAATTATAGTATAATGTAGTTGATTTTTAATCATTTTTCTTGCTGACAACTTTAGCGGCTTTTTATATACATAACAAGTCTAATTTATGAAAACTGGCGTTGATTTTTTGGTATATTTTTGCGAACTCTTACGCATTTTTTATTTCATACGAAATTCATATTTATACATATGAAAAAAGTGCAACAAAAATTTTATAATCTGACTTTAATTCAATTTAAGTATATACATATATTTTATTTTATTTTATTATAATTTATTTTGTTTAATTCTATTTTACTTTTGAATTTTGTTTGAGTTTTCGCGCCGCTTGGAGAACCATTGATACACTTTCCCAAAAGCTTTGTTACCGCACACTTAAAAGCTTTTGATACACCTTTACAGCTTGCTGTCCAC
>NW_016157861.1:21138-69779 GCF_001687245.7 Rhagoletis zephyria
TACGAAATTCATATTTATACATATGAAAAAAGTGCAACAAAAATTTTATTATCTGACTTTAATTCAATTTAAGTATATATATTTTATTTTATTTTATTATAATTTATTTTGTTTAATTCTATTTTACTTTTGAATTTTGTTTGAGTTTTCGGGCCGCTTGGAGAACCATTGATACACTTTCCCAAAAGCTTTGCNCATACCTCTGATTGTTTAGATGCGATTTTTTATAAATGTATGTATCTCCTCTATCTATGTCTGCTGTGAATATATAAATTTATTCAAATGCAGTAATCTGTCAAAGTAAAATTTGCAGATGTTCATGAAAGGTATGAAGCCTTCGGCATAGCCGAAGACAGCGCTGCTCTTACTTGTTTTTAATTGAACAACGGTAAATTGCAAATATCTCGAAAAGTTATCCATAGAAAAAAAATTATCTCGTTTTGCGGAATCAATTCTAGCAATTCGACATAAGAATTGGATAGTGACATCCATAAAAAATTTTCACTGTAAACCAGTGTTATTTATTTTTCTTCATTAAATACAGTTTTCAAGTGTATTTCATTAAATTTTACTTAAATGCTGTTGCAAAAAATTGAAGGGGATTGAATTATCTTAATAATGTTTATAAGTGAAAGGTTAGTTGTAGATACAAAATAACCCTTGCAATTTCATTTAACTTTTATTAAGGTCATTTTTGTGCATCAGCGTAATTTTACCCTTTAGCATCCGTTCGCGAATTTACTAATTACCATTTTTCAATTTGGTTATTTAGATATCAAAGAAAATTCGGTTCACTTTTTCTTCTCTTTTTCTACTTACTTAATATTTCGAGCGCAGTCAGTATGTTTTTGATATGCCAGTGGCTATGTATGCAAATGTTCGTACTAATAAGGAAATTAAGAAATAAATTAAAATAAGTCATAAAATAAGCGGTTTAACGTTATACATATACTATGTATGCATTACGGTGATCCAAAAATGCATGTGGGGGGAGAAAAAGTAAAGTCGGAATTTTTATGCACCCTATGATTGTTCTATACCGAAAAAATATAGCGCTCAAAGTTTTTCCAAGTAGTTTATATGAGAAAAAAAACAAAATTTCGTAGAAATTGGATGGAATTCTTGAAAATCTATATTTTCTGTTGGGAAAACTCTGTTTCTCTTCAGAAGGCTGCCAATAATAATACCCAGGGCAGTACTGCCAGCACCACGTCTTCGTACATCGAACTGGTAATTCGAATGATATTCTGTGATGCTCCCTTGCTGTGCCGACTATAACGCATTTCACTCGACTCATCGATATCTTATCAAATACAAAGGCACTACCCGAATATTCACTTTTTTAACTTCATTCATTTTGTTTCATTTTATTTTACTATTGCTTTAGATTTTCCCTTCCTTTTTAGATTAATTTATAAGTAGATATGCACATTCGGATTGTATTGTTTTTTTTTTTTTGTGTTTGTTACACTTTTTGTTGTCCCTTATCATTTGCCTAGTATTACAAACATGCTTCAGCTGGTTCTTTATCATTTCTATGCTGTCATAAAGCCTTTTGCCATTTTCCTGGTATTCTCTTATCAAAGGGACTCCAAATTCAATTATCCTATCATCATCATTTACTACGCGTGGTTGCTCGATTACAATCTCGACATATGTTTTGCAGAATTGTATGCACGCATGCATACATAGTACTTACAAAGATACATTGCTATGTACATATATGTAATTTGTTGTGCATTGTGCGCTTTCCACTCTATTTTGTTATCAAAAAGTGGCGTATGACTGAAATGAAACAGATATTTATCAAAATCCCTGTGCAAAAGGCAAAACTAAACTACGTACATATATACTTAATTTGGTATGTAATAATTACGTACCTACATATGTATAGAGGTATTTATGCATTAGGTCATATAAAAAGTCTCCGGTGATTTTTGGGTACATTTTTTACCAATATTTTCTTTATTGAAAATCAGTTTTAATCAAGTACATATTCGCCATTATTATCTATGACCTTTTACCATTTTTAGGATAGCTTCATAATTCCACCGGTTTAGAACTTCTGAGGCTTATCGGGGAAGAAATTCTGTGATTTATCGGGGAAGAAATTGGGCATGTGATTTTCAATGGCTCTTCGGTCGGCCACTTTTTTACCATGAAGAGAGTTTTGCAGAGACCGAAACAAATAGAAGTTAGACGGCGAAAGTTCAGGCATTTACGGTAGATTCATTAAATCTTCCCAGCCAAGATCGATCAATTTGTTCCAAGTCATCAAAGATGTGTGTGACCTGCCATTGCAATGATGGAATACAACTGCTTTTTTGTTGGCCAATGCTGGTCGCTCTTTCTTTATTGCTTCGTTAAAACGGTCGAGTTGTGCACAATAGAGTAACAAATTAATTTCACGGGCTAAAAATGTCTGAAATATTTCCTTTCAAACACACGTCATTGGATTAGTGACTAAGACGTGTGTCTTATTACCCAAAATACATATACATATCTACAATGTTTTTAACCGTTCATTGCAAACTTCTAACTGAAATAGTTGAAGAAATTATCACATAGACATATGCAAATTAAACAGTACCAAACAAAGAAAGTTCGAACTTAGGGACCTAATTGTTAAATTTATAGTCATAAATTCAGCACTTACAGTCGGATCTTAAGGTATGATATATGCATGTATCGATGTTCTTGTATTGAGGAGAAAATTTTTGTTTGTATCAAAATGCATTGACCTCAAGTACCCCGTTCTACTAGTACTTACCCATCTTTTCTCAGTTCTTATCCATCCCAACGAACCACTCTAATGTCAGTAAATTAAAGCTCGCCAAAAATCATGAAAATTTTGCTTAGGAAGTTCCATTATTCTAGTAGAACTATGTATTTAAAAATAAAAATATATATATATATATATATACTAGCGGCACCCCGGTGTGCTTCTCTACACCAAATATTGAAAAAACCTGGAATTTTTCTATATGAACTTTTTTATTTTTTTTACTATATTGCAGCCATGTTTATACTTGACTTAATTTATCCGAAGAAAAAATAAACACAGCAGCATTGTTCACTATATTTTCGATTTTTCATATATATATCTGCTGTTGTACCATATACGTGGTTCATGTGACAGACATAAACTGTCATATATCATGAACCGCTGGACCGAATTCGGGAACACTTCACATAACCCATCTGCATGATAGTCCGAATATACTGCTTAAATTTGGTAGAACTCGTGCACTTATTTTTTTAATTTAAGATGGGAGGCTCCATGAGTATGGAATTATTTCATATGTCTCTATACCAATTTCCAGTAATCTACCACACATATTTCAAGAGATATACCAGATGAAAATTTTTTGTTAGTATGGGTAGTGCCACGCCCCCTTTTCCGAATTCGGGGAAACTTAACACAAGCCATCTGCATAATAGCCCGACTATGCCGTATAAATTTGGTTGAAATCTTGCACTTATTTTTTATATATAAGATGGGAGGTGCCACGCCCTCTTTTCCAATACCGCCCATTTTCCTCCATGAGTATGGAATTATTTGATATATCTCTATACCAATTTCCAGTACTCTACCACAAATATTTCAAGAGATATACAACAAAAATTTTAGTTAGTATGGGAGGTGCCACACCCCCTTTTACGAATTCGGGTAAACTTCACATAGTTATAAGCTGACACCAAAAACGTGTACTTATTTTTATACATAAGATATATATGCCACGTCCCCTTTTTCTAATTTGGGCAAACTCCACATAAAATATCTGCATGATGGCCCGAATATGCTATATAAATTTGGTTGAATTCGGTGAAGCCCTTCTCAAGATATATGGTCACACCAAAAACTTTCACTTATTTTTATATTTTAGTTAGTATGGGTGGTACCACGCCCCCTTTTCCGAATTCGGGCAAACTTCGGATAAACCATCTGCATGATAGCCCGAATACGCCACATAAATTTGGTTGAATTCGGTGAAGCCCTTCTCAAGATATATGGTCACACCAAAAACTTTCACTTATTTTTATATTTTAGTTAGTATGGGTGGTACCACGCCCCCTTTTCCGAATTCGGGCAAACTTCGGATAAACCATCTGCATGATAGCCCGAATATGCCGCATAAATTTGGTTGAATTCGGTGAAGCCCTTCTCAAGATATATGGTCACACCAAAAACTTTCACTTATTTTTATATTTTAGTTAGTATGGGTGGTACCACGCCCCCTTTTCCGAATTCGGGCAAACTTCGGATAAACCATCTGCATGATAGACCGAATACGCCACATAAATTTGGTTGAATTCGGTGAAGCCGTTCTCAAGTTATATATTCGAATCCAAGTGCCATCGAAACATGGGCACGGCCAGTTTTTTTGTTTTCTCATAAGGTAGCACTGGCTAATATACGGCGTACATTAGAGTGGTCCTTAAAAGTAGGAAGCAAATTTTTACATCAGATTTCCTAAGCCTCAACCCCTACATCGATGCTACTATAGACGAAGATATCACATATAAATGTTGGTCCCGATTGGAGTGTTAAGGAGTATCGCACAGGGGCCAAAGTTCCTACTATAGTCGAAGATATCACATATAAATTTTCGCCCCGATTGGAGTCGGTTAAGGCGTGTCGCAATGGGGTCCAAGGCCAGATGCTCCATGGAGACTCAAAAAATTAAAACCTGCAGCCATAGGTGCGTAATTAAATCGTCTCTCAAACTTAAAAACCTAATAGGAATATCTGTACTCCAGCGCCATCTAACGGACCGATTTATATCTACTTCAAATATACTAATCCATCACGGACTCTAAATATGTACCAATTTCTCAATTAGCTCGACTCTTGGGCCACTTACTGGATACACGTAGGCTTCATCCAACAAGACATCGGGAACATTTAGATCTTCTGATTTGACCATGGGATGCATCACCGACTTGAGGCTTAGAGATGTGTTAGTTACAAAATCAAATTAGATTTTTTCTTAAATTGGGAACCCATGTTTGGTTAACTTTTACCTTCCCGTTAAACATCTTGACTAGAGTCCGACCGATTCCAATTTTTTTTCAGGTACCGATGCCGATGCCGATTAATCGGCTTATGGGGAAAGAATCGGCGATGCCGATTCCATAAAAAATTACAAATAAATGTATTAATTCATAAAATCAGTTCATTTCACGGAGTTAAAAAGAAAAACAAAAGAAAGAAATAATTGAATTAATTGGCTTGTTATGCAACATTACATACACATGTATGTACATGCATACATATGTATGTGTAAAAATATATGTACATATATCACATTTATGTACATTACATAAAACACTTTTTTATATGGTGCTAGGCAAAAAATATTAGGAACATAAAATTTCATTTCGTTTTGTACTAAAATACACTCTTTTGCACTCAATGCATAAGAACTTATATGCTACGTATGTATGTACATGCATATAGTGGTCCACAAAATAAAAGAATTGCGATATTTTGACCGATTTTGTCTTTTTTATTTAATGCTTATTATTTTTTTTTTATAAAAGTCTAGCTGGTATACAACAAACACCATATAAATTCAGATTTCAAACTTGTACACAAATTAGAAAAATTCTGCTTATTTTCACCAAAATTTCAAACTTTTTTATAAGAATTTTGGTATGCAGTTTTGTAGACCATTTCATTCTAGTATAATGAAGTGCAAGTTTCAAGCTGCTATAAAATCCCGTTAATTTTTGGCAATTTTTTTTTTGCTGGCAGTGTTCTCCATATAAAAGAAAATTGTCGCACATACTTTTATATGGAAAAAACACATTCAACAAAAAAGATCATTTTCGAAAGCTGTCTGCAAATGTTTTTTAATGTTGGCTGTCGCTTCACCTGAACATTTGAAAAGAAATTCCAAAGAATCGGTGAAAAAAGGCCGATGTCGATGCCGATGCCGATGCTCAATTTCGTGCCCATACTAGCCGATGCCGATGCCGATGCCGATTAATCGGTCGGACTCTAATCTTGACGGCTATATCGAACACATGCATATAACAGGCAGTCGATAACGTCGATAACGATGTTTAGCGGGTAGTTAAATCTAACCAGACGGGGTGAGAACGGCCTTCTTTCTTTCACTAGGTTTTCTTGTTTACGTGGGGACGAGTTCTGATCTGTAGATAACTTTGAAATGTTTGATGACAATAAAAAAAATTACGGAGATCACGATACCTAATAAGGTGTATGTAAATAACGAGAATGAGACGATAATTTGATCGAAAACTATTATTATNTTTCTTTCACTAGGTTTTCTTGTTTACGTGGGGACGAGTTCTGATCTGTAAATAACTTTGAAATGTTTGATGACAATAAAAAAAATTTCGGAGATCACGATACCTAATAAGGTATATGTAAATAACGAGAATGAGACGATAATTTGATCGAAAACTATTATTATTTTGATGAACATGTCAATTCTTATGTCGCACAGTGGGAGGAATCACGAAAAAGCTGGTCATACATAGTAAAAATTAACCTTGAGGCTTCCAAGTTGGAACTCAAGCTTCTTTAGTGAATATTAGTCCACTGACAAATGCGCCAATTTCCATGTAACGGTATTTTTTAAAAACTCAAAGTGTTATATTTGGGAAGCTCTAGAAAAGAAACAAAGGGCAATTTCATAATGAAACACTTAAAGTTCCTTTTACAAAAGTTTCCTTTTAGATAAAGTGTAATTTAAATGTACTTTAAACATGAAGTGTTTTCATAATACAATGACAATTGAGTAATAACAAAAGGTTAATTTAAATAAGAATAACCAAGTTTGCAATGCTGATCACGGCAAAATTGCGTCAGCTGATTGTCATAAATATGTAATTTTGCTACGAAAATTACATAACTTTTTCTTACAAACCTTTATGTCATTTAAATTTCCATTTTGGGTATTTAACCAAAGAGCCTTTATCTTTAAAGTGACTATGAAATCGATCAGCAAAATAAAGCATACTTTAAATTTTAAAATATTCTTTAATTTTGTTATGAAATCGGCCCTTAGGCTTAAATTGTCGCTTATAGTCATTTATTGAACAGAAAAAACTGAATTTAACAAATTTTTTTCAATAAATATTTTTTTTTGTTCAATAAATGGATATAAGTGAACATCAGGGTAAGATGCAGGTATGGTATTTTCAGGGACAGTACTAGATAGTTCTAGCTTTAATTTAAGTAAAAGGTTTTATCACGTTTTATTTCTTTGCTAGAGCTTCTCAATTATTGCACAAAACGCGATTTTTTTACACTTTGACCTCGTTTTTCTCAAAATCGGGACCTGGTGGAAACTTCATATTCGCAATCAGCACAAAAAAATCTATCAAACACAGCTTTAATATATGCCGCACCAAAATCAATGTTGCCCCGTTTAAGCTTTCCATAATCGGCACTGTTCGCGCTATTCAATCGTGAATTACAACAGAACTTGGGCGAATCTGGTTAGTTTCTTTTTGAATTCTTGAAGTACGTTGTTTTTGATATTATCTTCAAAGTGCAGAATAGCCCAATCTCCCGCGATTAAAACGTTTTCAACAATCAAATAAAAAAATATTCTTATAAAGTATTTTTATTTTTTATTTTTTTTTTAGACAGCTTTCGCAATTAATTTTTAGATGTATTCACTTGTGTCAAAAATTTAAATTTAATGGCTTAGGTTATTTAAGATACCAACAGAAACGCTTTCTATTTCGACAAAAATAATTAAGCGCTTTAACCACTATTTTAAAATCAAATTTCCGAAGCACAATTTTAGGGCCAATGAGAAAAGCAGTACAAACTTTAGTGAAAATTGCAAGTTCAAAGTGCTCTAGTGAAGAAGATACAATAAAATTATAGTTTAAAAAACTAAAACCTCCCTATTATAATTGCCTTTCGTACTGTCATCAGGTATGTAACTTGGAATAGAAATCTCTGCATCTTTTAGGCGCATAAATATTACATAGTTACATCCCGAGCTAATAAAAGGAAGGTAAAAAAAGGGTGTCTTGACAAATTACCATGTTTTGCAACAGTCCGACAACTTTGATTTTTGGAATATTGGCCAACTTTTTCGTCACTTCTCCCAATGTGTGTCGATAATTACATCGATTCATGTACAACTGTTGATGTATTTTGTATTCTTTATCGATAATGTTATTACTACGAAAAAGATGTCGATTATTCAGAGAACGATGTCGATAATAACAACGATAAATTTGTTTGTCTATAATTATATATGTATATATCGGTAAGCACACCCATGAAGATCATGCGAAATGTACCGATACATATGCTCAATGTAAGTAGTTTTTTTTCGTCCTTCCCTTTCCTCATTTTTATTTCTTTATTTTGTATGAAATCAAACAGTGCGTACTTCCTACAACCAATTCGAAATGCAATCAAAATATTGACGTAATCGACCAACTAAACTTAAATCCCACACAACTATTAAATGCTCAACACATTTACAAACTTTTGCAGCACATAAAAATTTTAATTTCGCACATTTTTGACATACCAACTGTTTATTTATGAAATATTCAGTAATCGCATTTTGATTTCAAACCACTACTGCCTGCAGTAGTGTCTTCGCACCTTGCCCAGTGTAAGCCAGAAAATTTAAATGGAAATTAGGAATGAAATTGCATTTTTTTACGATCCGACCACATGAAACAAAGCAAATTAATACAGTTAATTCTGCAACGCACTAAAATTGAAATCGAAATAGCAATAAATTGCGAAACTGCGCCTAAAATACGTCAAAGGACATTAAACTGTCTATCCAAACAAAGCGACTAGTCGACAGAAGAGACGCAGAGAAGAAAGATCGGGCGACGGCAATAAGGAGATTGGCTAAATTGTTAATAAAGCTAAACTAAAGAAACCACAACAACCAAACAACAAAACTCATAATTGTATAGTTGGACAAAAATAAACCTGCCTAGGAGGAATATTGCAAATTCGCATGACATGCAGGCAGACTTAGTAGCCCAAGTAGTCAATTTTAGGGAGTGGTGGCCATTTAAAAAACGCAAAAGTAACCTAAGAAGGTGTTGGTACATAAAAAAAAAAAGAATTTATGCGATTAAATGAGTAGGGAGTAGGCAAACTTAAGAATAGGAATAGCTGAAATTTACAGAAATGGAAAAGTATTAGGAGCACCATTAGGACATATGCAATACATACATATGTACATACGGGTCATTCCATACAAAATTTAAACCTCATTGTTTTTTTTTTTGGTATGAAATATTTTTTTACATTCTTTATCGAAAAAAGAAGACATCTATATATATTTTTTTTTCAATATTCGAAGATCTCGAAAAAAATCCGAAATTTCGAACTCACAGAGTAGCACTGGTAGCGCATGCCTGCGCGCTGAAACTTTATGTACGGTACGCAGGTGAAAAAACTCGGCAACTTCACAGTTTTTCCATTTTCTAATTTTTACAGTGTACAAAGAAAATCAAACTTTGCATAATTAATAAAAAAAAAAAAAAAATATTTAAAAAATATACAAGGCAATTTTTAATACAAAAAAAAATTTATTTTAATCTATCTCACACTCTAAAGGAAAGCCGATGTGATTACGCGCATTTTGATTTTTTTAACTGATTTTCTCCGAATAATAGTTTATTAACTGCAAAAAATTAAAAAAATACTTCTCTGTTAGTTTAAAATTTCGGAATTTTTTTCGAGATTTTCGAATATCATGATGAAATAAAAAATAGGTGTCTTCTTTATTCCATGAATGAATGCTAACAAAAACTATTTCAAACCAAAAAAAAAGATTGAGGTGTAAATTTTGTATGGAATGACCCATACGTACTTTTATAAGATCACTTAGTAATACAGAAAGGTGAGATGATTTTACATAATCAATTGACTGTTGAAACATTTCATCTTTCATCGGTAGTTCTCAGAAGAACATTGGAGTCGAAAATACACACAAAATAAAAAACGAATAGCCACTTCTGAGAAGGACGTCTTACGTACATGTGAAAATTTTCTAAATAAAGTTATTATTATTATTTTATACCCCAAATGCATTCAATTAGTTTTGAACAGGACACACACGTAGCACATGCCTTTAGAGCTCGCTGAAAGCTCTGCATTTTACTCCATTTTTGATACGCTTTCTTTTTTTTTGTCTCAGTTATCATACCGGATCGCCTGCTTACCATTTCACTTCCCTTTCTGCGCTTCTAACTTCTCAACTGCGAACCTCACTTTAGTTAAATTTCATTCAAAGGCTCAAACTTTGATGTTATTGTTGAACTATCTCCGCCATATCATTTATGCCTTTCATGCCATTCCTGCCTGGCATATTTTGCTGCGCATCACTTCGCAACAATCTTTGTCGCTCTATTTTTCTACTCCTTTTGTGCTATTGTTTTGTGGGAGGAGGCGAGGAGCATAAAGCTGGAATGCGTTTAAAAATTGAAATGACAGTCACAAACGTTCGCACGCACTATCAATGGTGGCTGACTGGGTAGGTATCGGAGGTGGAGGATTTGGCTTGTATTAGTTCAGGCCCGCTATCTGTCTGTTGCCACACTATACACTGCTCGTATTGTCTATGTGCAAACTGGGACAAACAAACTTTGACGCGTCATTATACGCTTATTCTTGTGTATCGTACTTACATACATACATATGTACAAATCTAAGGCAAGTACATATGTACTAGATGCTCGTATGCTTGTGGACACGTGTGTAAGGATACNTGCCATTCCTGCCTGGCATATTTTGCTGCGCATCACTTCGCAACAATCTTTGTCGCTCTATTTTTCTACTCCTTTTGTGCTATTGTTTTGTGGGAGGAGGCGAGGAGCATAAAGCTGGAATGCGTTTAAAAATTGAAATGACAGTCACAAACGTTCGCACGCACTATCAATGGTGGCTGACTGGGTAGGTATCGGAGGTGGAGGATTTGGCTTGTATTAGTTCAGGCCCGTTATCTGTATGTTGCCACACTATACACTGCTCGTATTGTCTATGTGCAAACTGGGACAAACAAACTTTGACGCGTCATTATACGCTTGTTCTTGTGTATCGTATTTACATACATACATATGTACAAATCTAAGTATATATGTACTAGATGCTCGTATGCTTGTGGACACGTGTGTAAGGATATACTTATGACAGCATCAAAGGCAACGTGAGAATATCTATATTATTATGTGAAGACATACATACATACATATGTCTATTTACTTATATAGTTTTAGTTGGAGCTGTTGAAATCAACAAACGCCTCAAGCATATTCTAGCAGAGTTGCCAATGGGAAAATATTGAACGTATGTCCAATCA
This sequence comes from Rhagoletis zephyria, assembly GCF_001687245.7. Classification (NCBI taxonomy): domain Eukaryota; kingdom Metazoa; phylum Arthropoda; class Insecta; order Diptera; family Tephritidae; genus Rhagoletis; species Rhagoletis zephyria. Next base: position 32,469 of record NW_016157861.1, read on the forward strand.
ACTAATTCTTATTTCGCTTTCTCGCCAGCTTTCTTCCCACTCAAATAGTTATCCTTCTTTCTGCACTGTAAGCGACTACTGATATTTTCTAAATAGCACTAATCTGCGGTCAATTGGAAGTCTCTTAATCAGCGTCCTACTAGTCAAAGAACTAGTCAGTTTCGCATCAGTGTTATTCGTAGTCTGAGTGTGTATACTTACACATACAGTAACCCAAACAATTGCCCACATGTTTATTTTTTTTTATATTCGCAATGTTTTTCAAGTTAATTTTTTTCGTATTTGTTTTATAAAAATATTGTTCAAAGTTTAACCAAAACCATATGCATCAAAGTTTCAAACTTTATACAAAATTTTGGAAAATTCAAAAATTGTAATCAAAATTTCAAGCCATTTATTCTGAATCCTTAAAACAGTAGTTTTATAGCCCATACAATTTTAGTCTAATGAAATACAAGTTTGCAGCGTCTAAAACTCGCGTTGAATTTTAATATTTCTTTTTGTTACTGGCTGATTTTTGCACTTTTTTCTATTTAAGCATGAATTTCTNATACAGTAACCTAAACAATTGCCCACATGTTTATTTTTTTTTTTATACTCGCAATGTTTTTCAAGTTGATTTTTTTCGTACTTGTTTTATAAAAATATTGTTCAAAGTTTAACCAAAACCATATGCATCAAAGTTTCAAACTTTATACAAAATATTGGAAAATTCAAAAATTGTAATCAAAATTTCAAGCCATTTATTCTGAATCCTTAGAACAGTAGTTTTATAGCCCATACAATTTTAGTCTAATGAAATGCAAGTTTGCAGCGTCTAAAACTCGCGTTGAATTTTAATACTTTTTTTGTTACTGGCTGATTGTTGCACCATTTTCTATTTAAGCATGAATTTCTTACGAAATAAAATGTGGAGGACAGTTCGCAACAAAATTAAAAAAAAAAAAATTAACACCAGTTTTTCTATAATGCACCTTTTATATAAAAACCCGTTTTACAGGATTTTGGTTAAAGCTTGGACAACATTTTTATAGAAGAATAACAACAAAAAAACTAACTTGAAAAAAATTGTGAATATTTAAAGAAATATCAACACGTGTTCACTTGTTTGGGTAACTGTATATGACTTTTGCGCCTAACGCGCATCCAGCGGACACAGCGCTACCTAGCAGGTCCAATAACTAAAGTAATGCTTTAAAAAATTTTAATTCTAAATTTCACAGCCCTTCCTTTAGCTACATAAGACATTTGTTAAGGCAGTCCCATATCCGCAGTAAACTGGTTGTAAAGATATATCCATCTCGCTTATTTGCCAATTCTACAAGTGTCTGATCATCTAATTTTTCACTTTTCGTTCTCTTCATTGTATCCAGTATGTCCGGAGAATCTAGCAACGGACGGCCTTATTGTGACTCAGAGATGCTGATAACTTGCGTTAGTGCCAAACAATTATTTAAATTAATAGTTCGCGTCTTAACTCTTTAACAGCAGCTTGGCTGTCGAAGAAAATAGTGTAGTTTTCTGGTACGATTTTACTATGTTGTCGTTAAAGGCAAAAAAGCTGTCAATCGGTTTTTTTTCTCCAACCTCGTGGACAAGTTTGTGAAATTTTACGGAACCAATGGCACCTATACTCTGGAGAAGGTGTGGTCTATAAAATCTTGAAAGTATGTTTCTGTTTTCTTTTAAGCGATTATTTACCAAGACGTCACCAGCAGTACGAGCGAGGTGCACATATTCCTTATAGTTTCGGTTAAGAAACACTTCGTCGATATAAGGCTTTTACAAAAAAAAATTTATTCTTTGAATCATCTCTTTCAAAAGTACGTCTGTCGGAGAAGAATTTGTCCATTTAAAAACGCGTTGGGCATTATTTTAAGTAATTTAAGTAATTTTCTTTCCTGAAATCACTTACTGTCATTTTTAGTTAAAAGGTTAAACATTTTTGAGAAAAACTGAACGGTAAATTTTATTATAGCGCACTGATGAAGACATTTATAATGTCAACACCCAAAATTTAGTCAAATACCTTTAAAGCTGGTACATTTAATCGGGGATTATTTTTTATCTGCAGGGACTCATAGTAAAATTGTTTGCTTAACACTTTTGCAGAACATTTTAACAGTCTAACGGCCACTTTTAATGAACTTGTATGAAACTTTTTCTACTTCTTCAAAGTAAGACTCCAAGAGGCCTAATCTGATTGGAGATAAGGTGTTAAATATCCTACCAAGAAAATTCTGATTAAATTTTTCTAAAGGTCTCTATAGAAAAAAATTTCGTTTTGAGGCACATAACACATAACATGATATTTAGAAAAATTTAATTTTTGTACAAAAGTGTAAACTCTAGTAGAGCGAAATCTTCTTACAGTTTGACTATGAACTTTCGATTCCACCGTTTGAGAAACGTTGGACCCCTTATCTAGATGTTTAAGAGGTATTTTTTATTATACCCGAGCGCACTTGTGCACAAGGGTATTATAACTTTGTTCACATAACGGTTGTTTGTAACAGGCAAAACGAATCGAGATAGATATAGACAAATGTATACATAAATGATCAGAATGAAAAGAGAAATCGATTAAGCGGTGACTGTCTGTCCGTCCGTCCGTCCGTCCGTCTGTGCACACGATAACTCGAGTAAAAATTGAGATATCTTAACGAAACTTGGTACGTGAACTTCTTTTGGGCGTGGGACGGATGGTATTGAAAATGGGCGAAATCGGATAATAACCACGCCTACCTCCCATATAACGGTAATTTTAAGAAATACGAAAACTGCGATATTTTAGTAACTACTGAAGATAATTCACTCAAAATTGATATTTGCAATGAGTTTTAGACGAAAAATAAGAATATTACAAAATTTTGGCAAATGGGCGTAGCCACGCCCACTTATGGTTACATGTGTATATCTTGGTAACCGCTACACCAATTTCTTCCAAACTTGGCACAGTTGTTGGCCTTGGTACAGCATACCAACTGGCCGAAAATTTCTAAAATCGGACAATAACCACGCCCACATCCCATATAACGGTAATTTCGAGAAATACAAAATCTTCGATAAATCAGTAAATATTGAAGCTAATTTATTCAAAATTGATGCTTGCAACAATTCGTTACCAAGAAATACGTTTAGGATACAATTTTGAAAAATGGGCGTGGCACCGCCCACTTATGATCACATATATGTATCTCGGTAACCGTTCTACCAATTTGTACCAAACTCGGTGTGGTTATTGTACTTGCCACATAGAAGCAAAACGTTGAAACTTATTGAAATCGAACTAAAATTACGGCCGCTTTTCATATAACAGTAAATTTCAGATATGCTTGAAACTTCAATATTTCGAAATTTAAGGACGCTAATTTACTCAAAATGGATACACCTCGGTTTACCATGTAGCGGTAGCTTTCGGAAAGGTGAAAAACATATATTTAATACTTGCGCCGGGTATTTAATGTTCGGCTCCGCCCGAACTTAGACTTTTTTACTTGTTTTTTTTTTCGACAGATGGCAACCCTACAGATGCATATATACGTATATATGTATGTATGTCCACATACATACATATGTACACATTTATTTCTTTCTCACAACTAAGCAACGAGTTCATGCGTTGAATTATTTTGCCACACTCCTGTCACAACATTTCTCATCCGCAGTTTATAACACTTGCTCACCAAACCAACACACAACTAAAATAAACGCAGATACTTGTACTTACACATCCTTTTCGACCCATATTTCGTCTACCCTCCTCACTACCGCCCGCACATTATTCGTTCTTACTTCGCTTTCAATTTATTAATATTATTGCTGCTGCGTGAAAGTTACGTAGTTGAGCGCGTGGAGGAAATAATAGTAGTAATAAAGTAAAAAAATGTGGACATGTGCATACATACATACTTACATATGTACATACATAAGTATTGCATAGCAGGATGTCATGTTTTTGATTTTTATTTTATTTAATTTGGCACGCAGTGATAGAGTAATGACTACAACAGCACCAAATACGTACTACGTAAGTATATTAGGGAAATGGCAATGACGGTAAAGTGCAGCAAAAGTTATATTGACAACGCTGCTTGTTTTCTTCCTTTATTGTATGAAAACTGAATGAATGTGTTTGTATGGGGACGTGTGTGTGACTTGGGATTTGGCTAAAAAGTGCAAAAAAGATTCACCTTGCGCCAAAGTTAGTTCGCCGCACTTTAATTGTGTGAAGTCGTTTTGTTAAGTGCTTTACTTGCTATCTTTCAATCGCGTTATTCTATTCTATTCAATTGCAGTTGTAAGGGCAAAGTTTGATCGAAAAGGTTTGCAATGAAGTTGTTAAAGCCTTTGCTGAGGACCGTGGCAGGCTGGAGAGAAGCTTCATATTAGCAAAGTGTAAATACCTAGTTTGTATTTCACAATTAAAAAAAAAAAAACGCGGGAGATGAGCGCCGAAGCTGTGATTGCACCTTTGCAAACCGTTTAGAAAGATTTAGAATTATTTAGATATTATTTAGCCCATAAAAATGCGTTTTTCTTCACTTTAGTTTTAAGCGCCGAATCTAAGATTACACGAGAGAAAGATTTTGCAGAAGATTTACGTGCTCTACGCATAGGCGACGGCTAATACCACAGACAGTGAAGAGATGTGCTGTAGGAGCTTTACCGCGACAAAGACATAGTGCACGTCATTCGAATGAACCCCGACGTTCCAGCCCTGAGAGTATTCAAGTCGGAATCCGCTAGTGGTAGCAGAGGAAGAGGGAGGCCTCCACTGCTATGGAAAGTCGAAATGGAGAAGGACTTGGCTTCTTTTGGCATTTCCAATTAGTGTCAGTTGGCGCAGAAGAGAACTCGGCCTAAATCGCTGAGTCGGTTACTGTGCCAAACAAGAATTCTTGAGCGTAGTTTTATTATATTTTATGTTTTTTTTTGTTTTATTTTCTTTTCTTTTAACCCTAGTTTTCATTTCATCTGCGTCGTTACTTTGAATTTAAAGGAGCAGCTTGATCTTTAGTTATGTGTATATTTATCTTTAACGTTCTCTATATTCTTATCTTTATCTTCATCCATATTTTTACCTTCATCTTACCTGTTTCTTACTACTGTCTTTGTCTTTATTTTTATCTCTATCCTTATGTTCGTCTATATACATATGTATATGAGCAAATCTCGCGAGTTGTTTTTTTTTTAGTGTCGCTCCTTACTCTCGCCAAAAAACGCCAAAGCGTTATTCTTGCATTTATTTCAATCAATGGAGTTTCGGAAATAACTGCAATAAAAACAAAATCAAGTATTTGAACAATTTTAGTCTTTATTAAGTTGAAAAAGTACCGAAATTATAACTTCTTCATGGCCACACGAAAAAAATTATAATTGTTTTTTTTTTTTTAAGAACCATGGGAAGTTTTCAGATAGATTGTTCACATTAGGAGCAATGGTTGTTGGCACCAAGTATAACATATCTGTGAAGTTTCAGAAGTGTGCCACCGAATCAAAAATGGAAATGGCAGCAGGCAGAATATCTGTCGCCGCTATTTTGTAATATTTGGAAATTTTATTTTTAACAGTTTTGGTTTTTAATCAGTCGAAAAACAAAATATCTGTTAAGGTCCAAAAGTGGGTCACCGAATTAAAAAATAAATGGCAGTATGCAGAATATCTGTCGCCGCTGTTTTGTTATTTTCGAAAGCTTACGCTTTTTTTTTTTTTTTTAATTTTAATAAGTTTAGATACTTTAAAATGTTAAAATTAAATGGTGAAAATTTTCTTATTGCCAAAATGAACCAATCTAGAGTAATAAAATTAATGCGCCGCCAAATGAAAAAGAATTACATTGATTATAAGACGACAAAAATTCCAGTTTAAAGTTTTTATTGGCACAATCGAAATTCAGTCTGAAATTGAAGTTTTCATTTAAATACAATTTCGCAATGAAATCTTGTGCTTTATGCAAAACTGAAGCCAAATCACTCTAAGGGTAAGTGTGCCACCATTATCGACCAAAAAGACGTTTTTTTTTTTTTGGAAAATGTAACAACTCGTGGGATTTGCTCATATGTATCGGCATCTGTATCTTTATATAGATTTATTATCATCTGTATCTTCATCTTTATCTTTATATATACTTTTCTTTATCTTTATCTTCATCCTTATCTTTACCTTTATCTTCATTTTCTTTCTTATATTTATCTTTATTTTCACCTTCATCTTTGTCGTTATTTTTATCCTTATCCTTATCTTTCACTGTCAAATCCTCTTCATATTTCAATGTCTCAGGCAAACACCAGCAATGCATCATAATTTTCAAAGCCAAGGCCAAATAGGGTACATTGAATGTGAACTCAGTAAGTGGACACCTTGTTTTTCCCCCTCAGTAAGGAATATAACATCGCTCAGCACAAGTGTCTTCCCAATAAATAAACACATAAATTTCATATATGCTACGCATGAAATTAATTTTGCTGTTGTCTATGTTGTTGTACAATTCAATTTGTGCTGCAGTAAAATGTTTGGAAATTCGTAAAAAAACGCCACAAAGTGGGGGAAATAAAATTTCATCACCTGCTTTAGGTACAATCAATCGACCATTATCGAGTGATGCCACACTCACCAGCACCTGACTTTATCTGACCAATACTATACCACCTCCTCCGTCTGTCCTCGCATCTGTATCTAATGTCCGCCTACAAGCCACATCAATCAAATAAATTAAATAGCAGAGAAAACCTGACGGTTGGCGTGTGGGTGGTGAGGCGGCTGCAAATGCCGGCCATTTTCCACCTGCGATAAATGTATAAACATATGGACCTGTATGTATGTATGCACATTTAAAATTGTATATACCATTTGCACTGCTCTGACTGACAACCAGTTGACAGCCATTTGTTTGCTGCTAGTGGCGCGGTGGGGAGAGACGAAATAATTTTCCTGTAAACAATTTTCAATTCGCTTTCATTCGCTTTGCCAATGCCTGCAATTGGCCTTCTAACTGGAATTGTACTGACCTGTCTTTATGAGCCAGACATGTTGTGCTCTATAGAGTGCATGCATACATACATACATGCGTGGTATGTACTTTAGGGGGGTTCAACAATGCATGTGAAAGAGTAAAGTAGGAATTTGTATGCTGTCATCCCCTCGGATTGTTCTATACCAAAAAAAATATGCTCCGTATTTTTTTATTTTGAAATCAAAAAATATTTAGAGGTCGCCAAGCGTTTTCCATGTATTTTATATGGGAAGAAAAACACTTTTCGTAGAAATGGTATAGAATACATAAAATCCATATTTTTCATTCGGAAAACTCTGTTTCTCTTCCGGATATTCCCAATTATAATACACAATTATTTATTTAATAATTTTTTCATAGTAACTATATTTTATAGGTTCGCCAAAACCCCTAGAAAATGCAATTGGGGGATAAATAAAAAATCGTTAGTATTAGAAGATGGTTAAATAAAATAAATTTTGTCATCGCCACGCGTTTATGGAATTCTATTCCACCTGCTACTCGCTGCAGCTTAAACAAGGGCAACTTTAGGAATGTGTTGTTTTCGTACTTTCGTCAATAAGTTTTTGTACTCTGAGTCTCGCTATCTGCTAGGTTTATCACATGTGTATGTATTTATCTACACATGTTTACGTTTGTGTCCTTGTGTTTTTACTTAAGTAATAATGTTAGTTTTTAGTCTTAGAATTAGATGCATTTTTCTTTTTCTTTAATTTTTTTATTTTTTTTTACTTATTGTTTTCCTTTCGTTGCTTTATGTTTGTGCTTTATAATTACTGTTGTACTATAAAAGATCTTTAAGATCTTATTGTACTAATGAATTTGTTTAATAACTGAACAAAAAAAATGAAATAAACAATTGGGCATTGTTATTGGAAGTCTCCTGAAGATGACCAGAGTTTTCCGATCGAAAAATATTGATTTTCAAGAGTTCCATACCATTTATGGCAGAAGTTTTTTTTTCCCATATAAAATACATGGAAAACTTTGAGCGCTTTGAGCGAACTCTAAATATTTTTTGATTTCAAAATAAAATAATAGGGGTATACTTTTTTCGATATAGAACAGCCTAGGAAGTGAGAGCATTAAAATTCCGACTTCACTTATTTTGGACCGTCCTAATGTACACACGTTGGTAATTAAGTTGTGCCTGTAGGTGTACTTACGGAGGTGTGCATAAATGTGTTAGTAAGCTTTTTAAGTGAAAAGGTTTGTACTTTAAATTAGTTAAAACTTTGACAAGAAGGCAGAACTAAAAGCGATAAAATTAAATTTTTCATTTCCGGAAGAGACGATTGGTTAGGGTTGTGGTTTAAGACGGTTATTGTGAAAAGGCATGTATTCTTATGTATGCACATATGTGCAGTAAACTACCGCACTCTCCATACAAAACAACTCTGTTCGTCTTTCCCAAGGAAGCAAGAAAATTTTATCAACACACTATTTTATGTCTTACCCCGAAATATTTTAACTACATATGTAGGTTACTTCATGAGCCATATTTTTTGAAAAAACCTAAAAATTATCGAAAATATAAACTCAAGATATCTATCCTTCTTAAACTGTACACAAGCTAAAACAGCTTAACATAATAAATACTTTTTTATTTGCAAATATAATATTACTTACATTTTACTTATAATTACAAAAATGTATGTTTTTCACTATTATAAATGAAAAACTAATATTTTTCAACATGACACGATTTAACGTCACAATCTACTACTACTACTTACTTAAAAATTTTAATTTAAAACAAAAGCTAGATACGTCTCGCGCGAACTCTTAAATTTTAAGAAATTTCTGAAAAAATTGGACTTCATATAAATCCTAGAGTGGAGAGGCTTCTTAATAAACATTCTTGAGAAATTATACTCGGTCTTGTACCGATTTGAAGACCTTAATTTTTACCATTTCGTGCCGCTAGATTCTCCATTCCGAAAATTATAAAAATCGGCGCGTTGTACTTATACTTGTACTTTATTATTAATTGTATGGCATTTTATCTAAAATCTTTGTAAAGCTAAATCTAAAAATTGTTCGGATTTTGCGTTATCAATTTTGTATGAAGTTTGAAACTTTAAATTGCTGATATGGTTTTGGTTATAGCATGAACAATATTTTTATAAAAACAAAAATTTACTTGAAAAAATTGTGAAGATTAAAACACAAATTACGTGTAAACATTTGCTTGAGTCACTGTATGTAATATTTTTTTTTTATATTTTATCTCGCTTATCTATATAACTTCAAAACGGAATTCTTCGATTTATTTAGTTTTAAAATGTTTTCAGTTATTTTTTCCCATTCTTTTAATATCTCTTGAATACCACGTAGATATACATTATTAGATGCACACATACATATATTTGTTGTTTTATTTTGGTACATATTCACATTGTGAACTAAAGCCTCAAAAGTCCGACGAATGAATGAAATTTTGCCAGCTCGTGTAAAAAAATTATGAATGATTTTCTGGAAAAGTGCCCAAATGCTAATTTTGATTTGTGTAAACAATGGTTTCCGTACTGGCAAGCACAAAAAAAAATATGTTTATCTTTAAGTTTGCAATGAATTATCTTTTCTTTTTTAGGTTTTTTTTTTTAGTAAATGTTATTTTATTCTTGTTGGTTTCTTTTATTATATTCCTTAAGTTATCTTTTTATCTTTTGCTACGCATTTCCCGGTGGCGCTTTTATTATTATTCTTAAAAACTTCGAGTAAAAATTATGCTTGTTCGTTTATATACATACATACGTATTTGTATGCATGTTCATCGGCATTTAAAAATGCTTGCGCATTTTCATTACCTCTTGATTTTCACTCTACACTGCCTCCTCTACCTTACAACTCCTCGAGCCCAAACGTTTACTTTTAGTAAACAATACCGCTTGAACATTTGTTACACTTGATTGGCAATAAGAGGAAATATCATTGTGCAATTTTTCAAATTCGAATGCTAAAGATTTCTGAAGCGTAATAAATACGCTGGCATAAATACGTATGTATGTATATGTAAGTACATATGTACCTAACAACCAGGTGAAAATAATATACTCATATTTTTTACATAGTCTTGGAACTGAAATATATATACCAGCATACTGCATACAGCGTTTAATGCGCCAGCACCTCCTAGCTACATTTTTGTTAAGTGTTTGGTCGAGTTTCTCCTCCTCTTTGTGGTGTGTGTCTTTATGTTATTACACAACTGGAAAGACCTACACTTTTATGAGAAACTATTTCATGGCAAAAACACACTCAGAGGTTTGCCATTGCCTCCCTAGAGAAGACCGCGTTTAAAACAAAAACGTTTTCCCCGTCCCTACGGAGTGGTAGAATGCACCTTTAACCACTCACTATTGGAATAATATTTGGTACCATACTACTTCGAGAAATAATTGCACTTTCTCATACAAAAAGAAAAGTGTAAAATTATTATCAATAGTTTTCATTTTTAATACTAAATTTTTTTTTTGTTATTCATGCCGCTTTAAAACAGCAATTCCCAAAGAAATCATCTTATGCGCGAAAATATTTTTTCCATACTTAAACATTATTTCTTAACCAATTATTTTTACCTACATTATTTTTTTCGCAAAAAATCTTAAAAATTTTTTCTGCCAAAATATGTTTTATCCTGAAAAACTTCTATTCCCCTAAAATTTGTTATCCTAAAAAATTATTTAATTTTTTTTTTTTTAATTCCCGAGTAAATAATTTTTACCGCAAATTTTTTCCCACCAAAAAGTCTTTGTTTCCAATGTTTTACAATATGGGTAACTGATTTTTATTATTAATTAAAGAACCGTTTTTCCTATATTATGGGTTTTTCGTAAAAATTATATTTTCCTAAATAAAGGAAGTTTCTTAACAAATTTTTTATATTTTTCTAAACGAACTTTCTTATCTTGGGAAATTTTTCTAATTTTGATAAAAAATATTTTTTTTTTCTAAAATAATAATAATAATAAAATAATATAATGATATATTGGAGTATAATTTCTTTATCAAACTAGCCAAATGAATCTGAGGCACATTCTAAAAATATGAAAAAGAAAACTACTAAAAACTTATACAGTTTCCTTATAAGTGGAATTTCTTTTTGAGAAATATGTTTCCCTTCTACGAAAAATTGCTCGCTAAAGTTTTTTAGATATCTCAGACGACAAAAATTATATTTTAAGTCAATTTGTCCATAATGTAGAATTAAATTACATATAAATTTCGGACACTGTGGCTGAGTGCATTTTTGCCATGAAAAAACTTCTCTTAAAATTTAGAAGCTTGGCCATTAGTATTTGTATTAAATTCGGACTATTTTACATTACATATACAATTTACTTTAAGAAATTTTGAAAACGTTGAAATTTTATGAAAAAAAATTCTTTGCTTGTGCAAAATGGAAATTAGCTAAGATGCAGCCGCTGGCAATAACCCAGTATTCTACTACAAAAATTATGGATTGATGCATATTTACATATGTATATAATTACCTACATACATACATGCCGCTATGTGACTAACAGCGGCACGCGTTAAAGAAACAAATATTAAAAAATATATGTAATAATAAGAAAATGTTGCATTTTGTTTTAAACAAAAAATATCGACTGTTGCATATCTTTTCACTGTATGTATTTATGTGTGTAATGTGAAAACAATAATAAACAATTAATATTATTGTACACAAATGCAAGTAATAAAGCAATGAACTTGTTTGCAAAATAATCAAAATGGGAAAATTCATAGCGCGATTTTCCGCTTGGCTGTCCTCTACAACCCGTTTATGGCTTTTCAGTTTTTATGACCAAAGTGATGACAGCTTAAGCATTTCCAAGAAGAAGAAGAAGAAGAAGAATAAATCACCCCTTTTAACCAATTCAAGCAAATGCGTACTATTCGCTTTGCACTTTTAAAGTGAGGCCAAGGTAATTTGCATTTGCATTGTTCCAAAAAATCGTCCATACACTCGTATTTTATAGCTTACTAAATATGTACATATCGTCGATGTTTTTGCAAAACAGCCCATCGACCAGTTGCAAAACCGCCTAAATCGCTGTTTTGGCCAAAATGAGATTTGGTAACCCTGAACTCCAGGCATCGATACTTATGCAAAAAAAAATCGTTAAATCGTTATTAACACAACAGATTTGTAAAATAATAGCTAGACAAAATACCACCTACCAAGGCAATGCCTTCAAAGAATAAGCCGTTTTTTAGGCGATAGGCGGCTTTGCAAAAACATCGACGATATGTATCTTGCAACGAGTAAGTGATCAGCTGTTGACAGAAAAGTGCAAAGCATGCTTGTAAAGTTTGTAATGCATATATAGTATACATACATACATGCATTCATTTCAACAATAAATTCCATGTCAAATTGGTATTTTTAACCAACTTCAAAAAAGAAAGGCGTTATGAATTCGTCGGAATATTTTTTTTATTATATTATTTATATTATTGTTATTGGCAAGGGTTAAGTATCATTTTTTAACCGACTTCAAAAAAAAGGGAAGGTTATCAATTCGTCGGAATATTAATCTACTAAAAACTAATTAGTTTGGGACCACTTGTGTGGACCGCCTTTCCTCTACAAAAAGAATTATATATATTTTTATGGATGTTACCGCATAACATGGACCACGTTAACCGTTAACTTTTTGTAGAGGAAAGGTGGTACCTCACAGGTGGTCCCGTACTAATATCTACTAATGTCGTTTAGATCCGGTCATTGAATCATGAAGAAATTAACGATAATCTAAAAATTGTATATGAGAATTTTAGTAGGTTTTGTTTTTTGCTAAAAAATTACTTGTTTGTTATCGGTCTTTTAGACAGGGGTACAGTTTGTTATAATTTCGAACGAATTTACGTCATCCGTCGTCGGATTAGATTTGGAGAAAAACCAGTTTCGACGTTACGTAATTTTTCGTTAAGTTTCACCATGCAGTTAAGCACTAAAAATTATTTCACCTAAGAAGACGAGAGATCACGTCTCTTAGCTATGGTAAATATTAATGTATTTCGCTAATTCCCATGCAGGTTTAAATATCTCCACATACACGGACGCCTTCTGCGTGAACTATTGTCGGTTAACTTTCCAATACCACCGCCAGTTTAGTTCTGTGGCGAGAGATGCTTTCATGTCTTCTGGAAATTTCGTGCCGGAGTATTTCAAGCTAGAACAGCTTTTCCGTAACGGAGGTACTCCCAAACTTTACTTGGTACCCAGCCACAAAGAATGCTGTCGGCTGGATACGGGACCAGCTGACTTATCAAGGTAGGCTGTAATTAACGAAAGAATGTTCGCTGTTCAAAATGAGCTTTGAAGCCTCTTTAGCCACTTGTGTTATGTTTGTGGAAAGTTGTGGCATTCAGTCTGCTCAGCCAGGAGCAAATTCTGATAGGCAAATTTCGTGGGTGTTTTTTATTACGATTGTATCGAAGTCGGTTGAAAACGCTGAACCTAATTAATATACAATTTTATACTGCCCGGTTGGAAGTCTCAACTCAACATCTATTTCTCTCCTCTACTTATTCTCTTATCTTGCATACGTTTGTTAAGCAAATAGAGATCGATAACAGAGGGTACTCTGTGTTCAAAAATCCGCATTCTTTTGTTTTCTTTATTCTAAACCTTTTTAAAGTTATGCCACAAAACAGGGTGTTTTAATTTTTATTTCTTCTGATGATAGTTATTAAGCCTATGCCAATCGAACACTGAATCTTTCTGAAAAAAAAAATATTCTGTATTTATGACTTCAACCCTTCCGCATACAGTGAGCATCAAAAATAAGCATGCTGTGACGCTTGATCAAATTTTTCTTATTTTTTTAATAAAACTTTCATACATTCAACAGAAAAATCCACAAAAATCAAATTTTAGTACTGTAGAATCTCGAAAAAGTTAACCGACTGAAGTTAGACATCCCAAGAGTATTTTCGAACTATTAACTTTTCTAAGAGGTTTTAAAAATTATAATAGGCGTGTTTTTTACGCGCATATACATCTAAGCTTAACGTGTAAAAAAACAAGCATCGAAAATTTCCAATCAAAAACAAGTAATTTTGATCTTATCGACAACTATTCAAAAGCCCATATAAAGTTTGTCGCTTACAGCGCCATACAAATTTTAAGTGCAAATGCGTATGCGTGTAAAAAAACACGCCTAATAATGAAACTAGAGTTTTTAGGAACTAACGTGCTAAATGACTTAGTTTTCATCATTACGAAAAAGAAACTTAGATTTAATTTGTACCAGCATATTCTGGTTTATGGAGAGTTTTTTTGTACATTCAAAATGTTTCTAAGAAATTGAATTTAAAAATTTTAAATTTCGATGAAAATTTCTTGCATTTTTCCGAATTCTGTATACAATGAAAAACGGATTCTTGTGGTTTCTGCTGTTGACCGAACTATATTTTTTATAAAAAAAATAAGAAAACTTTGCTATGGAACATATAAATTCGTAAATAAAATCGTCAAAACTTCAGGGTATGCATATTTTTCACGCTGCCTGTATTTAGATTTGATTTCCCCTGTTCCAGGTAGTTGCCTTAATAATAAGTATGACAATTGCAGAGATCGTCTCGAAACTATCTTCAAACGCTAACTCCCAACAAGTATACAATTTTATGAAGATTGCGAAGTTTTTAAAGCCAATCGATTTTTTAATTAGTCGTTCCAGATTTTCATGAAAAACAAAAAAAAATAAAACTTTAAGATAGAAAATAAAAAAATAACATTTTCGGTGTAAATTTTTTATTTGTGTAAAAGCCTGACCTGTTACAAAGAAAAAAAAGATGTACATGGCGTATGAGTAACACTCCTCCCTGCTAATATTTCATACAAAAAATTCTTGCGAATTTTCATTTCACCAACTCATTCCTTTTTTATTTATCCATCTTGATTTTTTTGTGACAGAACAGGCTTATACACAAATGGGAAAAAATTGGCACAGAATGCGTTATGTTTTAATTGTTCCCTGTAAAAATTTGATTTTTTTTTAATATTTTCATCAAAAAAAATTAATCTAAAAAAAAACTAACTCGATTTCTGGAATCAGCAAGCAATTCTGCATAGGAGTTTAATAGTTGCATCCAGTGTGTATTTTTCAGGAAAACCAGTATTATTTCTCACTTTCAAAGAACCATTACTTCCGTGGAATAATCCTCTTGATATATCTTACATGTATCTACACCGTATGTGCTCTTGTGCTTGAAGATTTATAAAAACAAATTTGAAACATGGGTGTGCCTGGAAAGCATGGAGCGTTTCATTCACAGAATTTAAATATGTACATAAATATAAAAATTCCCCGAAATGTCCGATTTTAAAATTAAATTTTTACCACCTTTTTCCATTTACCACATTTAATATATCTACTCACACTCACACGTCATTTTATTGAAAAATGCAACTGTCAACTTGCTGATTAACGTACGTCTGTCCGACAAAAATCTTGCTGTTGTCAGTTTTTGTTTTGCTTTTTCATTTTCTATTTTCTTGTACATGTGTATGTAGATTTAAAAAAAACATGCACTAAATATTCTCATCCATATGTCAAATTTATTCAACCGTGGCGTTCCGCCAGTGCCTGTCAGTGCTGATCCCAATATGAAATATGGCTGAAGTTAAAACTAAACGGGTTTGAATTGATAGTTTTCCTCAGTGCTCTTGTCGAGAACTAATGGTGCTCAAATTGTCACACTTAAGTGATGAAGATTGCATCATCGGGTGAGCACTAATTTTTGTAATACTAAAATCTTTTTATTTAAACACCAACACTAGCCTCAATCATCCTCATCTTAATTACTTCTTCAATTAAATCATTGGACATAATCATAATCAAAATAGAGTTGATTCAAAAGTTTGTTTTGACATAAGTTTCAATGGAATGTCTGTTAAAAAATCTGCAGCCAACTCTAAAGGCGACTTCATTTCGTCTATGAGTATGCCCAATTGATTTCTTCGTCTAGTTGCTGAATTACCTAAAAGGTGAATAAAATTATGCAACATTATCTATTTAATCAATTATTTCATTTTCCATCAAAGTCGCTCAAAGCGGTCAATGTATTTTATATAGGAAAAAATAACTTTTTTTTTTGCATCAATACTTTTCGATCGGAAAACTCTCTTCCTCTTCAGGAGATTCTCAGTAATAATACGTGATTGTTGTTTTTTCCATATAAAATACCAGGACAACTTTGAACGATTTGAGCAACCTCTAAGTATTTATTTATTTCAAAATAAAAATAGGGGTATATGTTTTCGATATAGAACAATCCTAGTGGAAGAGAGCATTAAAATTGCGACTTTATTTTTTTGTTTTTGACCACTCCAATGTATGTACATACATACATACATATACATAAAATTTCTCGAAAAAAAATAAATTTAACAAGTATTACAGCCGGTTTCACGAGCAATTTAAATCGAAATTTTTTTTTATGTTACTTTCCATATAAAATTCAAAAGATTTAAATCATTTTTCACCTAAATTGCTTTCGTGAAATTCGCTGTTAAAAGCGTTTTTAATTTAAATTTTCACTTCCACATTGAATTTTTTTTCATAAAAATCCACATACACTGTCAAAAAAAAAGCATTGGCACAGAGAAATTTTTTACGATATAAGCAACAATTTTTATCTTTCCGCTAATTTTTTATATAATGGTGCATATTACACAACATAAAATATAAAAATGTAATTTCTACACTTTGTGCAAAACTGAAGAAAATTCAATAAATTTTCATACAAATTTTTAAACTTTTTTATCAGATTTTATTTAGAATTTTTTAAGTATGCAGTTACGTAGCCCCTTAAATTTTATTAGATAAAACATAGTGCAAGTTTGAAGTAGCTAGCATTTACAGTTGATTTTGGAAATTTTTTCACTCAGTTTTTTCCATACAAAAAAAAAATTCGAAAATACTTTGTATGGAAGAAATGCTTAACGCCTACTAACTTTAAACTTGTATTTTTTATACCAGAACTTAATGGGCTACAACAGGGGTTCCCAAACTTTTAATATAATGGAAACCTTACTTTTCGTTTTATGGAAGCCTACATTAAATTACTAAAAATCAAAGCCACTGTAAGTTAAATATGAATACTTTGAATATTAATGCAAAGAACGAAATTGTTTCACTGTTATTAAATATTGCTTTATAGTTCGATATTACGTCTGAAAGTTGTATGCGCAATTCTGGAGTAGCATCCAATTTGGACCTCAAGTTGTTTTTTGTATAAGTGTAAGCGGAAACCCCTCTTTCACAACGATACGTTGCGACAGAAGGAAGCAAAGTTAAGATAACCTTTTTAGCTACTTCATGGTATTCACTTTTAACACTAACCCTAAACTCGTTCAGAAACACAGACTCAAATGTGTGTTTCAATGTCGATGTACTCTGAAGACCATGAATGCTTCATAAATGGATTTTGCACCCAATCGCTATTGCTACTGCCAACCGAAAAATAATCTCACAAGGATCTCAGGAGATTTACCAAGTGCCCAGTTATGACATTTGACATTTAATTTTTTCGAGTTTTAAGATAATCTAGAAAGCAAATTTTCTTTCAAGGGATGATCACTTGTCTCTCGCCAAAAATACGGCCGTCGATTTTCCCTGCAAAAATGTAGTAATTTCACAAGTCTTTCCAAAGGTGTTAGAAGCCGGATTTACGCCGCCTTCGAACGGCTAAGGTGACTTTTCTACGGAACCTCTGGGCTACAAAACTGCATTGATAAAAAAAATTCCTGAAAATCTGATTAAAAAATTGAAAATTTGCGTGAAAATTTATCAAAATTTCGCGAGTTTTGCACATAGTTTAGAAATTAATTTTAATGTTTCCGTTGTAGAACCATATTAAAAAAAAAAAATAGCGGAAAAGAATTAGAATAAAAATTGTTGCATATATTGTGAAAAATTCACCGGGCCTATGCTTTTCCGGCAGTGTATATATAAATATATACTCTATTTTTGAATGTAAAAGATTTAATGAAAAACAAAAACAATCTTATTAACTCTCGCTTTATTTGGCCCGCAATATATCGAGGTCTTCAATTCAGAAAAAAAATGTTTCACCTATCTATATTTATGTACATATGTATGCATTGTATATTAGATATGGTTCTGAAAGAGCTAATGCTTTCAAAAACTAAAGCTCTTTTCAGAAATTCCATATCAATTAATGAATTCTTTTTTTACCTAAGTAGATATATATTAAAATAATAATTCAATGAGTTAATTGACAAAAGTAAATGTCTCTCTCATGGGTTGTCTGGCATGTGTTTTATTTAAAAACTTAAAAAAAAATATTGCTTTCCCCTTTTTCCACTGGGATTGCAATAGAATACCAATTAACCTTGAAAATTATTTTTGCTTTTATTTTTTGCCTGTTTCCAACCTATTTTTCTTTTTATTTTCCACATAGTTTTTTCTTCTAAATTTCTCTTCTTTGAGTTTTCTTTTGTTCCATTTTGTTGTTGGCGTTCCCACATTCTTCACAGTCAAATGGGAAAACACGTTTGTGTACAAAAACACAGATATACAAACTTCCTACCGTGCAGATGTACATACATATGTATGTATGTACAAATATATCAATGGATAGACAATTCCATTAAATTCTCATGATACGGTGCACTTAAATATTTCTAGCTTTGATTATTTCAAAAGTTTCTTCACTGCTGCCACCGTACTGTGGATGTTTTGGCTGATTTTAGTTTTGCTTCTTTTACTCGATACCTTTAAGTTTTGCTTCCAATATTGTAGCGCCTCACCGGTCGGCTGGCTGGACATAGTGCAGGCCGTGTTGTCTCACAGTGCTCACAGAAACATCTGTGTATCAGCTACTTTCAGCTCACGCCAGTGGTGTATAATGCTGTCATGCGCCTTCTCCCCGCGGCCTTCCGTAAAAATAATGTTGTTGCTTTTTCATATGATTTCATATGATTTGCTTGCTAATCAGTTCATTGGTATGGCTTATTATTTGCGTTAATGTTTTTTCTTTTAATTTTTTCTCTAAAATTCTTTTAGTTTAACTGTCCATTTTTTGTTTTGTTTTGATTTATACTTTTACTTATTTTGTTTATTTTTGTGGAAGTATATGTATTTTAGTGTAAACTTGTGCTTTCACAAATGTACCGGGAACCATGCATGTACATAAAAGTGTCTGTACCTACATACATACATATGTACATGCTCGTATGTTTTCCATGATTTACACCGAATTTTCGTTTTTTAATAGTTCACTCCCACTATTTTATGTACAAACACAGGGGTTTCGTTTAAATTGCTTTGCGTTTTTCATGAATTTACTTACAACTTGCGGAAGATCTAAAAATTATGCATTATTGCAAAACATACTCTACGAGTAAATTCAGCCACTTATTTAAATGAGATATTTTTAAATTAAACAAATTGTAAATTTACCTTGTCAGTTGGTTTACAACTCCTAGCAGGAAGCAAGAAATGCAATCGCAAAACATTCCAATCATAGGTGTATATTTGTATGTATGTATATGTACATATATTGCACGCAGCGATTTCGCCATTTAAATACTTCTGGCTAGCTAGCTCTTGATTTGTTATCTAGAAATATTACATTCTTCTGGCGGTATTTTCGAAATCGAAAATTGGCATTGCTGCAATCGCAATTGCCTCTGAAAGTATTGGTTGGGTGAATTTCATCATCTCGAATTCTATATCTCAATATTTTAAAATTACAACATCGGAAAAGTTAGAAACTCTGTACTCGCTGCTCAGCAAACGAATACTCAGTTGGTACGAAAAGATGTACTTGAGCACATAAAAGGTTAGCTTAGTTAAGGAAGGCGCGTACGCATGAATGCCATCTTTGAGTGCCAGGAGCAGGCACATTTCTAACCGAAGTTATTCCCTGATGTCAGTATCGCACTTTTTAAACTATTTTCTATCCCGGATGGAGCCGATATTTTCACCACCGTGATCCCAAATGCTTTAGACGCCTCGTCTGGAGAGCTGGGCATTGACATAAGAAGTGCAGAGAAGGTAGAAATTTTGAAGGAAACCGATTGTTCCGTTCCGGTTCATAAAAAAACTCGCTGAAAACACTCGTAGAATTCCCCAAAACGGAAAAAAATTTCACGAAAAAACATTTAAATGTTATAAATAAAATTTTCACAAACATGCACGACATACCCAAAATTTTTCAAAAAACCAAAAAAAAAATAATTTTGGTGCAAATTTTTTTGACATTTTTTCAACTAGGTTTATAATAAAACCTTTATTAACTGCAACAGGAGATTCGAATTTCTTCAAAGTGCTATTATTTCTGCACTTTGCACTAAAAAATTTTATATAATCAAATACAAATTCAAAAATCAGGCTCAGCTGGTCTTTTGCTAATTTTATAAGCTTTCATTCAAAAATAAAATAAAATCAAACTGAGTGAAAAATAAAGGCTTTAATAATGAACATGCCAGTTTTGAACCACTGTGCGGTAATCCGCTTCGCTAATTTGCATTTCTGAATCGTGTCTTACCATCTCAACGGCTATTTGATTCCCTTCGATATTGCTACGTCCAGATACCCAGCAAAGAGAGGTTTCGACGTGACTCAGTGAATCCAGCACGTAATTTCCGAACCACTTTCGACTCTACTACCCTGGAGCTTGAAGTTCCAATGTCAACGAATATAGTGACGTTTCCCCAAAGAGACTTACTATTCTGTATGAAACAAGCCACCTTCTCGATGGCAAAGATCTCCGGCTGAAAGAGATAGCAATATCTTGGAGTACAGACCAGAACTGACTCCCTTTTCGTTCTGTGAGCCATTGGTGTAGATGGAATACTTTTATTTACCGAAGGTAGACCGTTTTCCCAATCTTCCCTACATATAAAATACTCTTACTTATGTAAACGGTTTTCTATGGTTTATATAAACTTATTCCTCGTCTTGAGCAATTTTAAGTTGATGTTTCTGAAAGAGTTTTCTATTGCGACGGTTGATGTTGGCAACCTGTAGCGCTAATATTTTTTGATGACGTCTGTCTGGCCCGTAGCCTATAACTTAGTCACGGATGCTAAAAACTCGCCATGACAATTTACAGGACTGAAAATGATAAAACATTTGTATCAAAATGAAGAATTTTTAGAGCAAACTTTGCGTTAGTTCGCACGTTCGCCCATTCGTCCAATTTACGGCCGGGTACGATGGCCCATCAGCAAATCCCGAGGCGCTGTCCAGCAAATCCCGAGGCAGTCAAATATTTCATTCGCCCAATACTACATTCTTATGCACTTCTCAACCGTGTAATGTTGCAGTCTCTTGAAAATTAATTAATTAATTTTTTATTTTTCGGAAATGCTAACCATATAAGCATATTCACATCTCCTTTTAGTAAAAATTTGTTTTTTTTTTCAATTTAAATTTTTTACAATAAACCTCCTTTTAATATAAGTTTCAATCCATATTTTTCATGTCACTTTCACTCAAATTCGATATTATACGTACATACACATATGTTTTTAAATTTTAGTTCATCCCCTCAAGCTCCCTCCCATTTTTTTGCTTCTAACTACCGTATCCTGGTTGCAATCTCTTAAGTGCTCGCCTGCCATTTGAACTTTTTATGTTCTCTCCACAGTTTTGCACTGAGTGTCTTTCCCCCAGCTTTTGAGTGTCAGTCTTTTGACGCCAATCTAATGCTTGCCTTTTACTCGTAAGACAGCAACATTCAAGCACCCGCACTATATAGACAGCATATCTGCAAAAAGCCATTCTAAGCCAGGAGCGAGTTTTACAAAGCTCTCCAACCCAATTTTACAAAACAAATGGAAATATTTCACATTTTATTATGTTGCAAAAAGGACAGTAATGAAGTAAAAATTTTCGTCATTAAAGCAGCGAAATTTCAACTTGCCAGTACTTGTAGTACTTTTATTGTCTTTTGTTTCTTGTACATACTTTCTTTCACTGGTTTACTGCTATGACTTTAATGCTTTATTCACTTTGCTTTTGTATGCGTGACAAGTGACACACATATTGATTTAATCCTACATATGTACATATGAATCTGTGTAGTTGGCTGTGCGTTGTTAAATACGGAAATAAGGAGTAAGTATGTATGTCAGTTGTAATTCTAAAGAACGGGGCAGGGATGCTGCCCGTTTCACAAAAAAAAAAATTTTAATTTTTTATGTTTTTTTTCTAATTTTTTTTTTTATTAATTTTGTNCAAAAAAAAAAATTTTAATTTTTTATGTTTTTTTTCAAATTTTTTTTTTATTAATTTTGTAAAAAAAAATGCACGTTATTTCACAAAAGTTCGGTTACATCAATCTAAATGAAATGTTGTTTTTAGCATTATCGATGGCACTCGTTGCGTATTCCGTAAAAGCCAACTTCCGTTAAACAAATCTTTTAAGATAATTCTAAAGGATTATGCATTTTCTTGAACAAAAATATCATGCAAGTCATAAAGATGCGTTCACTGTCAATCACATAGATCAAAATATTTAAAACATTTGCTCTTGAATGTCAATGACATGATAAGGGATTATTCGGACATTTCAGTATTATTGGCAATAAGGTGCAAAAATGCTTTAACGCTCACACGTCTTGCTAAATGTTTGAACGCGCTTGTCCTCCAATTTGTAATTTTCCTCCTAAATAGCCTACATTGGGCATTTACATAAATTTAAATAACTTGATCTGAAAATGAATATGTTTTAATCAACAATCCGGACTTAAAGTGCTCATCTANTGTCCTCCAATTTGTAATTTTCCTCCTAAATAGCCTACATTGGGCATTTAAATTTAAATAATTTGATCTGAAAATGAATATGTTTTAATCAACAATCCGGACTTAAAGTGCTCATCTGAAATTAGGCCTAAGGCTATTGTGGTTAGGTTTGTATGGTATGTATGCGTTAAAGTAAATCGATTGCGCCAATATGTTGGGCGTTCCCTTATAATATCATTAGAAGCATATTTAAGTCATTTTTGAGGTTAGGTTTGTATGGGAGGTATGCTTTAAAAAAAATCAATCATGCCCATTTTTCGTAGTTTTCTTGAAACTAATATTATATGTACCTATTTTTGTATTAATTGCGTTTAATCTGTACCATCAATTATATTTCCCTCTCTGAATTGTGAGTTAGCTCACTTTAGATCCAGGTGTGCGAATTATAAATGTTACATATGAAAAATTCCATCCCCACGTCAACACGTTTTTCCTAAAAATGTGCTGGGAGATCCCACTGTCTGACGGTAAAGAACTCAGCGCTTAAGTAACAACTAAGTATCGCTGCTATAACATAGACCTCGAAAGAGTGTCCATAAAAACATACAGCATGGTGGATAAAATTGAGGATTGTCCTAAGGTTATTTTTGAACAGTTTCCGCAGAGAGTGCCAAAGTGGTACCCCTGTTCCCCATTAGAACTGAAAATTTAAACAAAAGGTGCTATCGTCGTAGCAATTTCTGGAGAGGCGTTATAGGCGATACTTGGCCTTCTGTTCCCTAACGCATTACACTCTTAGGCAGTCGGCTGGGGAATTGATAAAACCAAGTTTTTCTGAAATTTTGGATTGTATATTGAAAAGTAATTTCTCAGTTTTCACAGGTTGGCGATTTTATACAGTCTTTTCTTCAGTTGAATTTGGTGGTCGCAGAACAGCAAAAAAATTAAAATTGATTTAAATGCAAATATTTATACCATAAAAAGGCCTTGCTGAGGATTTTTGGGTACGAGGAATTTGAATCTGCAAGTCACTTTTACCATTCATTTTTACAAAAACGGACGCTGGGTGCGATTTAGTGCATTTTGGTGCCGAAAAGACGCGAAGGAACATTTTTTAGAAACATTTTCCTTCATGTTCCTTCCACGTTTTTTGCACCACAGCGCATTCCGCGGCCATTGTTGGCAGAAATAAATTGCGAAATCAACTTCCTCGGACCCCTAAACCTCTGGAAAGGTCTTTTGATGGAATAAATATTTGCATTTAAATTACTTTTAATTGTTTTAAATGCTACTCTGCCACCAAAAACTTCGAATTGAAAAAACAAGGCCAACCAGAAAAACTTGGTTTCATCGAAAAAAAATAAAATGTAACAAGTGATGCCTGTACAATATATATATTAAGGAAAAATTAATATTAGGACTTTTAATTACAGCCAAATCAATAATTTCTAAATTGTTGTCTGTCTGTCTGTATGTTTGTGCGCGCATCACTCGAAAACTAATGCATGGAATCAAATTCAGTTTTCACCGATGCGCTGCTAAAAGTCTAACATAAAATAGAGAAGAAAAAAATAGATAGTTGCCACCTGTTTGAAAATTGTAGTGTAAATAAATTGATAAGATAAAGTAAGTATTGTAATATGGCTGTCAATGGAAGAAGGCTTACAGTCGGAAATATATTTGTGGAAGGTTGCCATCTGTTTGAAAATTTTAATTTGATTTAATTGATAAAATAAATTAAATATTGCAATACGGGTATCCAACTAAAGAGGTTTAAGAAATTTTACTCCCAAAAATAATTTTGATAGCGGATTGCCACATAGTTGAAAAATTTTTATTCAGTTAAAGTGATAAGGTAAGGTAAATACTGAATTGATACACCTTTAAAGAAAGTGCACAATATGTAGAATTATGAATTTCCATGATTGAATACCTTCAAAAATAGATTAACTAGCACCGTTATTCATAAAAAATAAGGTGTGTTTTATAAATCGAAAATTTGTTTGAAAATCTCAAATCTATTTCATGTTTTATGTATGAAGCCATACGAGTTTCGGGAGGCAGTAACAACACAAAAATGCTTATACGGTGAAGAACGCCGGATTTTTGCTAGTCGTTATAATAAAAATTATAATTTAAACGTTAAAATTTAAGTTTTATTTTTCTGATCAAATTTAGCAGTTATTTAAGGATTTAATTTTTTTAATAAAGAATAAGCGTTATTTTTGAATTTTTATTTTTTCGATAAATTTTGTATCGTTATTTTTAAAAACTGGAATTTCGCAATCAATATTTCACCAACTTCTCGAAGAGCTAGAACCTTTAAACTTCAAAGTTACCTCATATCCCGATGACAATGCAATATGAAAGATGAAATAGGTGGCGCAGAAGTCGAGATATTTGAAAACCTCGTAGTTATGGTCCGATTTGGTTCATACTTAGAAAGTTTGTTTTAAAAATATATTTTACTGTTTGTTAATTTATTAACTTATTAATTTTTATTTTATATAATTTTTTTAGATCATAAAAGATTTAAATCGGTCGTAAAAACGCATAAAGGTTAAAAGTGATCGTAAAAAACTTAACGATTATTCTTGGTTGGAAAAATAAAAATAACGATTTTGCAGGAATTAAAAATACAAATCTTATAGTTAAGGGTTATTTTTGTTCCCTGGCAAAAATTTCTAAATATCCAGTTTTAGGTATTCGTAATATGAATGGTGAGAATTCCAATGTAAGAAGAATTATGTTGTCAAGCAAACGCGTATCAAACTTGTTGGACTACATTGGTAAAATTTTTCCATTGCCCCTTTCTCTGCATAGTTACTAAACTCAATGGTATCTACATTATTTCTAAGTTAGTAGCTGAGCAAGTTAGCAACATAATCGTGCAATTTTTGTCCAGCCATTTGTATACTGCTTGCGCGCCAAAAATTCGTGACAGAACACTTGGTCACTTCACTCAATGCGCCTATATTTATGTATGTACAAATGTAAGTGCGCATATTTGCGAGCAACTTTGTAAACACCTTTTCGCTCACTCTCTCTCACAGCTCGTTGATGTCTGGTCTTTGCACTATATTCTAGCGCAAAAATTACAATATTATCAAAACACGAATAAATTAAATTACATAGCAACATGTTTAATAATATCTTGGCTACCTTTTAGGCGCGCCGCCCCACAGACAAACAAAAATACGAAAAATACCAAAAATATTGCAAATCAAACCGGCTGCGTTGTCAGCATAATCCTATTATCAACATGGCACTTGCATATCAATAATAATTAATGCAGCATTTGTGAAGTTTTCGAAGGCAACACATTCACACACCCGCAGCAGCACACGCACCCAACCGTCCGTTGGCAATGTCAATTTATGTGCGCGCCTAACAGGCTGCTATAGGTCGCTGACTTTAACGCATACTTATCAGCGCCTTTGGTAACATACGCGAGCCTCTTCGTTGGCATTATTATTTTAATGAGTTTGCTTGTAGTTGCAGTTGTAAATTTCACACATAATTTGGTCAATAAGAATTTAATTATCTTGTGAGCCAGCAAGCGCCGCAAAGTGGGTCAATAACACACAGCTTATAGTCCGTATGAGTACAAGTATATGCAAAACTGTGCAAGTGTGATTGTGTGCAATCGATTACAAACTACACACATCCCTACAAGAAATGTATCTAACTGTAAGCTAACTTTAAGTTGATTAGGAAGGAGCTAAAAGTCACTTATTATCTGTATATTTTCTTTAATGAAAACTAACTATATTTCTATGGCGATGGCCGCGAAATAGTCAAGGGTGGTTACCTCTGCATTTGATTTAACTAACTTGTAGCTAACTACTTTTGGACATAAAATATCAATAGGAAAAACAAAATTTTTTTTTTTTTTTTTTTATTTTTTTATTTACTTTATTTCATTACATTTTATATTTGTTTCCATATTCTGCTGCAGGTGGTCCCATATTCGTCAGACATAACTTCAAAATGATAATATGAAACTTCGATCTTCCTTTTATTTGTCCTCAATTCGAAAGAGTATTTGCGAAGTGCAGGATATTTCAATGGAAACGCGTTTAAAGAAAACAATCTCCTTCATTACTCCTGCATTACTTGTCAACTATTTGAAGTTAGCTTTTTGTAGCTAACTACAAGTTATATATTTTATAGAAATCCCGCAAAAAAGCTAACTACAAGTGGGTTAGTTTTTATCAATTGATTATTTTTTTTTCTGCAGGGATATGTATCAGTATGTGTAGCATACACTTTAGCGCACACATAAACGCGTACTTAATCAATTAGAATGTTAATTAAATTATTGACTGTGTCGCAGAGAGCGCGCAGAGTCAATGTCAACCAACAGCTGCAGCAACAGCAGCGCAGCAGTGGAAAATTATGAAAAGTTTTCCATTTTCATTTCATTTGATATGTGCGCTCAGCAACGAAAGTAGAAAGACGTTAAGCTAAATGCGTTTGGGGTTGGGAAATGGCTACACACTTTTGCAAAAAATTCTCTATCATCCGTTTGGCCAATTAGCACTTAGCTCATCGCTCCATTAGCTCTTTCATTCTTGCTCACCTGTTTTGCTCGTCACTTCTACGCCCGTTCTCGTCGTCATTGCGCTGCGGGCGCTCCCATTCTAACCGCTCCTTCACAGTGCCATATTTTTCCAACACTAAATGCTATTGACCGGATATTAGTTACAACAACCTAGGGGACCTTACACACCTTCATACACAAACAAACGCAGAATGCAGTTTTAGCAACTTAAGTATATTTAGGCGCCTGTACAGCCCAGAGGCAGCAACAAAAACTGTTGGCGAGCGAGTCTGCTTAACCAAACATGCCTGCCTATCGATTAACAAGTAGCTGTATCTATAAAAAAACAATACTGGATAATATGTTTGTCCATGTATATGTGTCCACACGCGGCAGTTGCTGCTTTGTAATTGTTGACAAAATTTACAAATTACGGCTCACTATTGGCAGCAAATACCCTTAATTCCAAGAACAGCAAGCGTTTCCCACAACTTCATTATGCGGCACAGTGGGTTGTGCCAGACATTTGGCTCAAAATTAACTATTATACTTCGCTTCTTCTTCTCCTTTCTAGCACTACAATGGTTTGTTGATTTGGGTAGAGACCAAAAAAAACTTTGCCAACTGACTCTCTTCTTCGCGAAATTGGCTCAGTGTGTAGAGAGGTTCTTTTTCACTTGCTCCTTCCATTGTGCTCGCTGGAGTCCTCGTTTTCGTTGTCATCCCATTCGTGACGAGCCGTATGATCTTTTCAACAGGGGATTCCTAGAGTTCGTCATTCCATCTTCTTCGGTACTCGTCGATCAGGTACCACGTCACGTGAGATTTTTCGGTTAGGCTCCTAGCTCACATGATTGGGTTGCTACTATTTCCTAGGCACGAAGGTAGCACATACTACACTTTTCAATATCAGATTGAAGAAGTCGCACGATACTAAGTCGCCCTGTCTAAAACCTCATTTAGTCTGGAACGGCTCAAGATGAACGAACGTTTTACTCAACGTCACTCTATTTGCAGTATCAGTTTTGCAGGTATCCAAAATTCAGCTCTCTTTGTTCTTTACCTTTGGTTGATAAATTTGGCTTTTCTCGCCGCTGGATTTGAAGAAGGGTTTGGAGCTTTTTGGCCGGTTATATTGAATAAAACAAGTGTTTATTTCTTCTTCTACGCGTTTCGACGCATATTCGCGTCTTCTTCAGGGAGTCTATATATTTATAAATACGAAAAACATAATAATAACGAATAATTATTACAAGGAGCAAATAAGACAATAAAAAATATGTTTACACTAATTACACTTACTTTAATATTAAGCAATAAAATTATCAACATAAATTAAACATATTTAAAAACATTAAGACACGTTAAACAACACTGCACATCCTTCATCGTCAAACCTCAGACATTGTGTGTAATTGCAGTCGCATAAGCACAGTTTATTTTCTACGTCTTGTTTGAAGTTCATTGCTTCAGTTATTTTTTGTTGTATGCGCAACCCTTCTAATGTCATCCTTCTTCTCGTTCTGTTCTCCACGTCCAAAACCTTTGCATTGTCAAAATAGCTGTATGTTTGTTTTCCGTCAGGTGTTGCGCTAATGCTGTGGTACTCTTGTTGTTTTTGGCGTCTACTTATGTTCTTTATTCTCGTTCCAAGCGATCTCTTCGTTGTGCCAATGTAAACCTTGCTGCAGTTTTCTCCTTCTTTGCCTTGACAATTTTTTTTCGTAGACTACATTGTGTAGTTGTTCCTTACCGACTTCGGATAAAATTGAATTTCCACTTACATAAAAAAATATGATTTGCCACCTAAGGCAAATCTTAACAAATTATTAAGACAGCGACCATTTTTAAACTAAGTTTAAACTTAAAATTTAAGAAATTATTAAACACAAAGCGCATTTTGTCTAGGGTTGCCACTTAAAAAATAATTTGCTTTGGATATGTTTTTTTTTTCATACAAATTGTTATACAGATATATTTTTCCGCAAAACATTTATCTCTCCGTAGAGAAAAGTTTCACTGTGCCAATTATTATTTGTATTTAAGTCAATGCTGCAGACTATTTTAGCAAACGCTTGGGAATAAAAGTGGCTAAAAGGAAACGCAAATATTTTCTACACCGCGAAGTAGCAAAAATAAAGGTGCGTTCTGCAGCGCAATTGACCTTAAACGGAATTATACCACTAAGTAATAATATTTTCCCTTACAAAAACAACACACGTCAACCAAACAGAAACAGATAACACAATGCAACTGATTGCATTACACAATCGCATATGCAATCGCTTCGCAATATGAGCCAAAAAGGGGGTGTTTTTGTGTGCGTGTGCGCTCTTACATATTGTATGAAAATGTGTGGAAGTTTACGAGAAAGTCTTACAAGCTGTGTACACGTATGTGTGGGATATAATTCATATAATTTCCAAGCGCTTCGTATGCACTTCATTACGAACTGAGCCAATACACTTGACTTCATAACCTTAAAACCAGCCATACTTGTACGTGCGTATGTGTGTGGGTATCTGTGTGTTTGTGTAAGATCCTGCGCGCGTGTATAATTTTATTCGGCATGCCGACCTCTCTCGCTGCCACTATTTCCTTGTCAACAATGCACACACACACACAGCCACTCATATCCGATCCTATCTGTGTCTGCTTGCTGCAGCGCCTCTAAGTAGGCCACTAGTCTTGAATTACTATCGTTCGATAGTCCAGGACTAGGTATACATATGTACATATGTATGTACCATTATACATACAAATGTATGTACCATTATACATATGTATGTATACACACAGACGTCCATCCAGTAGAAAGCAAAATAGTCAGTCAGCACTTGCAGAACTGTTTTATAAATGCCAAGCTTATGTTTGCATTACATTTGTTACCGACATTATTATTGCACAGCGGCAGAGACAGCGACAGGGTCAGAGTCGTGAGTCGAAGTGGGATTCGGGGATAGGTGCAGGCAAGTGTCGATATGTAAGCTCATATGTATGTGGGCATGTGTGCCTTTTTGAGTGTGTCTGCTCGTGTGCCGGCCTGCGCTTGGGTTGGTGCATGGCAAGCCGGCGACGACAGCTGTCTGTCGCAAACGGCGCGGGGTCACCGGGTTACCACCTGCGGCAACTCTTACAATTTTATCAAGCATAAATTCACGGTAAATTGTTAGAGTCAGTTTTGCTGCTGACAAGTGCGCACTGCAGCAGCAGCAAGCAACAGGCTCAGTATAGCAGTAGCGTCATTGACTTGGCTATGTGGCTTTGAATCCTTCATTCGATCGAACAGCCAGTGACAGCTTCAAGCGTTCGCCTTTTTGTGGCAGTATCTTATCGAATATTGTTAGCAACAGGCTTGCGTTTACGGTCGCACAGGCAGCAGCGTAAGGTGTAATAATAAAGGAGCAATTTGCAAAATTTAAGTAATTCGTTTTTTGTGCAAATGGAAATCAGTTGATAAAATTGTATAGAAAAAATCATTTTGAAAAAAAAAATCGTTTTGNGGAAATCAGTTGATAAAATTGTATAGAAAAAATCATTTTGAAAAAAAAAAAATCGTTTTGAAAAAAAAAAATATTTTTAAGATTTTAACATGCCAATCTAAATATCTACATATTTATCTTAAAACATTGAAAATATCAGATTTCGCTAAAGCCAAGTTGATTTTAGTAGCGAAAAACTATGCAAAAACTGACGCAGATTTTAATTGAAAACTAAAATTTGAGATAATTTTGTGCGACATATTAACATTTAATAACATTAAAAATCAATGAAAACAGTGCAAAGTGAAAAAACGCCAACAAAATGAAGAGTAAAATACGTTATACGCGGAGCAAAAGCTTTAAGGAAATACTCGGATATCACTATGACAAGTAAGTGTAGAATACCTACATGCGTGCCAAAACATGCAAAAATTAAAAGGTCGAGTATTAGTGTGCGTACCGCAGAACAAAAAACTATTAAAGATTACATTTTTATTAAACTAGATTTTAGTTTTGATGTTTTATTAGATAAAAATATGTATTTTTTTCCTATTGAAAAATATTTTTCCTTAATAAAAGCATAATCGTATTGAGAATATACTAGTTAAAAGAAAAAAATATAAATATTTCTTAAAAAAAAATACGGACATATTTTTTCAAAACTGTATTATCTAATTAATCAAATTTTCTTTATTTTTACTTGACCATAAAGAATTTGTATTTGTATTTATTTGCAGCATAATCAATTCTATAACATTCCAAAAAAAAACATTCTTAAAATATCAACTCTGGTAAAATGTTAAATTGAGAACTTTACCTTACTGTAAATTAAAAATATTTAGAATAGAATAAAATAAAAATATTATACCATAAATTCTATTTGGAATATAATACAATAAAACAAAAAAAAACATAATAAAAAGTATATTAATTAAAATAATTAAAATTAAATTAAACTAAATAAAAAATAAATAGACAAAAAAGTAGATACTTCTCAAATCGAAATAAATAAACCGAAATGAGCTCAGAACAAATTTAAAAATAAATACATAAAATATAAAGTAAAATAAAATACAACTTTGAGCACAATAAGATAAAAATTATAGTAAAACTAAAAAATATTAAACTAAATAAATTGAGTAAGATAAAATAAAATAAAACAAAACCAAAATTTAAAATAAATAAACCAAAGAAATTTTAAATAAAAATAAACTTCAACAAAATAAAATAAAATAAAATTGAATAAAAATAAATAGAATTAGATAAAATAGAATAAATCAAAACAATGAAAAACATAAAAAAACATTATTAATAAATATAAATAAATAAAGAAAAATAGAAATATAAAACAAAATAAAATTAAATAATATAAAATAAAACAATAATATAAAAGTTGACGCAAAATTCAAAATTTAACAAAGTAGAAAAAATAAAATCAAGGCATTTAAAACAAATAACATTAAATTCAATAAGATAAAATAAAATAAAACGAAATAAAATAAAAACTTCAAATAAAACATTATTAACAAATAAAAATAAAATAAAGAGAAATAAAAATATAAAACAAAATAAAATAAAAAATTAAATTAAATAATATAAAATAATACTATAAAATAAAAATTAGACAATTAAAAAAATTTGAAATTTAACAAAGTAGAAAAAACTGAAATAAAATTTAAACAAATATAAAACGACGAACCTAAAATCGATGTACGCATTATCTGTCATTCTGCATCGAAAGCTAAATTTTGAAAAAAGGTGGACTTGGCACATTTTCACCTATAGGTAGCGAAATGTTTTTAAAAAGATTCGACTTAGGATTAGCATTTTATCGTTGTGCTTATGTTGACTTAAGTTAATTGTACAACTTATGTACATACATATATATATTGCAAGTTGATCTACTATGCCTAGGCAAACTCTGATCATCGATGGTAGAAATATTTGCATCGCTTTATATACATTATTCCATGTAGATATTTGTTATTAAATTTTATAATCACTTACAAAATGCATGTATGTACATATATAAAAAGTATATTCCATTTTCTCTTTCCTTCCTCTCTCCCTCCTCAGCGATGAGCAAACCGATGTTGGTCTTTCCAATTCCAATTACACCGCAAGTTCCAATTCTAGTCTTTCCTCGGGTGGCGGCTCTGAGAGTCCCAGCACCTCAATGGAACAAATGGGCGGCGCTGGTGGTGCAACCGCCACCGCCAGCGGCCATCCAATTACACATCATCACAGCATGCACGCCCACCACACTACACCGCATCATCACATGCACCAGCACAGCCATCAGGATTCGTTTCATGGAAGCATTGGTGGCAGCTCGATGAACACCAGCTTTTGGGGCAGCAGTTTTGGTGGCGTAGGCAGTGGCCAACCCGGTCAGCGACAATGGAATTTCGAGAGTGACGATGACGATGATCTCAACGAGGCCGATTGGAGTTCAAATGTTACAGCCGAAATATTAGCTGCGCTCACCGATGCGGAAAAGAAGCGACAGGAGATTATAAATGGTGAGTGGTTTGCGAAAGTTTCAACTTTTTATCTATATCATTTTTTTTCTATTTTTTTCTTGCGCCACAGAAATTTACCAAACCGAGCGCAGTCATGTGCGCATTCTCAAGCTATTGGAGCGTCTCTTCCTCTTACCGCTGCAAGAGAGCAATCTGCTCACCCAAGAACACTTAATGCTGCTCTTCCCGCCCGCTTTACTTTCACTACGTGAAATACACTCGACCTTCGAACAACAACTGAAGCAGCGTCGCCTCGAACACAATCATGTGGTCACACACATCGGCGATCTGCTGTCCACCATGTTTTATGACAAGTCGGGCGATGAGCTGTGCCAATATGCGGCACAATTTTGTGCGCGCCAACAAATCGCTTTGGAAGCGCTCAAAGAGAAGCGACGCAAGGATGAACAGTTGCAGAAGCTATTAAGTAAGGCCGAATCGCATAAGGCATGCCGACGTCTACAGTTGAAAGATCTGCTGCCGGCGGTGCTGCAGCGTCTTACCAAGTATCCGCTTCTCTTCGAGAATCTGTACAAGGTGACCATACGCGTGGTGCCCGAGAATACAACCGAAGCCGAGGCCATACAGCGTGCGCTGGAGTCGTCGAAGAAGATACTCGTTGATGTAAACCAGGCTGTGAAGACCGCTGAAGATGCACACAAGTGAGAAAATTAATACGAACTCTTTGTAATTTAACATAATTTCATACAAATATTTGTTTTTTTCTTTCTTTTCATAGATTGCAAAACATTCAGAAGAAATTAGACAAGTCAACCTTCGATAAGGATGAATTTAAGGTAAAACGTAGTTTTTTCGTTGAGCTATGCAAGGCACTTAGAATTTATAATTTTTGTTATTACAGAATTTGGACTTAACGCAGTACCGTCTCATACACGATGGTAGCTTGACAATGAAGAAGAATCCCAGCATACAATTGCACGGTCTACTCTTTGAAGATATGATTGTGTTGTTAACCAAACAGGTGCGATTTTAAATTTTCGTGAATTTATCAAATATTTCATACCGACATTTTCTATTTTTTGTGAATGCAGGACGATAAATATTCTTTGAAATATTTGCATGCTACACGCAACACAGAAGTCAACAATAAGCCAGTCAGCCCTATAATGAGCATCGATTCGGAGACGCTGGTACGCCAAGAAGCCGCCGATAAGAATTCATTTTTCTTGATTAAGACAAAAACATCACAAATGTTGGAATTACGCGCACCAAGCAGTTCTGAGTGTAAAACGTGAGTAAACATTTTCTATTTTTTATCATTCTTTGTTTTTGGCGTTGAGGCATTCAAAAGTAAAAGAGCTTGAAATAAAATTCCGGTTATTGACTGAAGGTTTTGTTGAATTAGTTATTATGCTATATAAAGAAAAAAACAGCGACCGTAACAGTTACAACTTTTATTAAAAAAATCGATCTTTAACAGTTATTTTTTAGTTTTATTTAATTATTCCTTATAACAATTGTTTCTGATTTTTATTTTATAAATCCAAAATAACAATTATTTTTGATTTCTATCTAAACAATCTGCAAATAAGAGCTGTTTTTTATTTTTAAGTTAAATGTCACATAACAGTTATTGAAGACTTTTATTAATAAAAGTCATGAATAAAAATCAGTCAGTGACTTTTACTTTTAAAAATCGTCAATATAAATCAGTCTCTGACTTTTATTTTTTTGAATCATACTTATAAGTCACTTGTATGAGCTTGTTCTCCAACACCTTCTTAACTGCGAAAAATGATAATGACTTTGATTCGTATAACTTAAAAAATAAAAGTCGGTGACTAGTTTATATTAATGACTTTTATAAATAAAAGTTTTCAATAACCGATATCTAAGATATATAATATAAAAATCAAAAATAACTGTCAGGTGCAGATTATTTAGAGAAAAATCAAAAATAATTGTTATTGTTTAATTTTGCGCAAATCTTACAAATAAAAATTTATTTTCAAATTTTATTCTAGGTGGAAAAAAACAAATCGATCACTTAGTTGTAGAACATTTCCTTCATAGTGAATTTGTCAATGACAGTTTTCGTCAATAACGTTATGTTCGGTCCCGGGAAAAAGTGTGTATATAACGGGTATTTTTTTCACTATAGGCGTACAGCATAGGCGGATTCTATGCACGTGTAACTCTAAGCAAATTTGCCGAAAAAACCACCAATAGGTTAATTTTATGCTCTTAGCATTTTGCTTTAGTGTCGCAAAAAGTGCTTAAATTTTGTATAAAAGCATGCTAAAAAAGGTTATGGTCTGAGGGATCTATTTCTGGACTTATCTTTTTCCTAAGACATCCGCCAGAGGGCGTAGCAGTGAAAATTTTCACTTTTTCTGACGTGTCAAAATAAACAAAAAAAAACGTATATTTTACTTATCCTTTAAAAAATTGTTTCATACAACTAAAATACAATAGAAACATTAGACTGCATCACCGAAAAGAGTTGCAGTTTGGATTACAAAATTTATTATATTTGAAGACGTCCACCAAAATATTTCGGAAAAATATTAAGATTTACGTGAGTTGGACCGATGTGACAAATAAGTTTTTGAAAAAAAAATACCCTCAGATGAAAAAACAGTTTAAGTTTAAAAAATCTGCATAAAAATATTTAAAAATCTTTTCAACGGAATGCGACTTTGATGCTGTTTTTTAACTTTTTTTTTAAAGATTGGGTTAAGAAAAACTTGAATAACTGGGCCAAAGCTATTCCGTTTTAGACATATGAGGTATCAGTGGATAGGTATTTTCCAACTCTCAAATAAACTCTTTTGAGCACTTCTTTACGACACTAAAGTAAAATAATAAGTAAACGAAACCTATTTTCCCAATTTGACAAAATCCAAATTAATTTTGTACCATTTTTTCTTTGGAAAACTTGCTTAGAAATGCACGTAGAATCCTCCCTTGCTATACGCCTATAGTCGAAAAATTTGTTTCGTGATTTTCTTTTACAATTTGAAAAATGTATGTACATATGTTCATTGAGAAGAAAAAAGATATTGTCCTCTTATGAACATTCAACGTGAACTGAAAGAAGAAAAGATATTTTCTTTGGTGACTATAATTTTAGAGCAAACAGATGGAAAATATAGACCGCTAGCACTTTTTTGTTCTCCAATTAGTTATCAGAGAAACGTTTTTTACGAGCCAGATACTACGTTTATGCGGCAGAAATCATTTCATGAATTCAAAAATGGTCCCGTTTATGCATAGTTCGCAAATTCATGAAATAGAGTGCTTTGAAAAAGGAGCAACACACTGGCTAGAAACTAAACAGTAGGGTTGTGATATATTGGTTTTAATATATTTTTTTACTTTATTCTATTTGAATTTATTTTATATTTGAACAATTCCACATAACTTATCCAGTGTTTAAAATCCTGGTTATGCCACTCATGGTTATTAATCTAAAAACACCATAACTACTGATAGAAGTTTTTAGAAAAGTATCGATACTAGTGGTCATATAGAATACTCTAAAGAAGAATCGATGCTAGTACTCATATTTGCAAAAAAGTATCGATAATCCTCTCACTTTCAAACACGAAAACTAAACAAAAATCAGATTGCTTTGTTTTTATGGCCTCTTCCTATTTGTAAATTAAATAGAAACTGCTTTAAGTAGTTGAAATGTGATCTAGCAAGCTCTTTTAAAAGTAGTTTTGAAATAAAATTGCAGTAAGTTTACTTCTATAAGTGTAATAGGCCCGTCAGAATGGGTACTTGTACGTCAATAACGGAAAAGTATGTGAAGGATGTGACGTACGTACCGTAGAGACACGCCACAATGAAGGTGTTGCGTCTGCAAACAAATATGAGCTGTTCCTTATGGCCGCGTACATGGGGTTTACACAAGTCAATTTTTCAGATACAATAGCAAAGCATTCACATTTTTATACCCGAGCGCACTTGTGCATAAGGGTATTATAACTTTGTTCACATAACGGTTGTTTGTAACAGGCAAAACGAATCGAGATAGATATAGACAAATGTA
>NW_016157861.1:70815-75916 GCF_001687245.7 Rhagoletis zephyria
ATTTAAGGACGCTAATTTACTTAAAATGTATACACCCCGGCTTATCATGTAGCGGTAGCTTTCGGAAAGGTGGAAAACATATATTTAATACTTGCGCCGGGTATTTAATGTTCGGCTCCGCCCGAACTTAGACTTTCTTACTTGTTTTTACTAATATATTCCCACTTCACTTGATGTCTTCATTACTGTCTCCGGCTTTTCGAAGACAGTTTATTGTCTGGATGCCTACTTTACTCAAACAATGCGTAAATTATGTGCATCTTCTCATTGGTATTGTCTTATGTAAACGCGGGGTTATACATACAACAGTCAGCAGTGACGGACTTACATGCGTCAAAAGTTTAGTGTTGACCAACGTTCCTTGGGTCCGTTGACGCAAGGGTTACCAATCTGACACTCTATGCAGCCACACACAGTATACTCAACTGTCAGTTTCATCCTTAAGCGGAACGTACACAAAGTACCCATTCTGACGGGACCATAAAGCGTTGATCGGCAGGCCATAGCTAACTGAGCGCTCTCTGAGCACATGTGTGTTTCACACGCATCCGAAGAGCGGCAGCTGAGCAGTGTATATAAAGCACACAGTCTCACTTATTGAATCGTTTTAATGTGTTAGTATGCCGACCACTGGTGTAAATTAATCGTTTATAGCAAAGAGGTATACGTTTTAAGAGCAAATAATATTTGCCGCGTATATGTATTTATAAACCACTTTACTTTTAAAATGAAATGTAAATGCAAAAAATGAGAAATGAATGTGGTGAAGTCCATTCTCTAAAGGAAAGAGAAGCTTTCTTTCATTAAAAAGTTTATTTTAGAATGGTGTCGAAGACCATCCTCTTACCCCATTCATTATAGAAGGTGAAGCAAAAGATTCGCTCTCCAATTATTTAAGAATTTTTAACCAAGCCCAATATTCGAATGACCACTACCCCTTCTTCTATGGTGTATAAAAATTGCATGGCTGTACTGATTACCCGTAGATCATGAGCGCGAAAGATGTATTAATTTTTGCTATGGGAGTATATGTAAGTACAAAACTTTAAAGACGTTTTTATAGGGGTTTTTTTTTGCTATGACAGTGTTGAAGTAAATGAGCGTTATGTTACTTTTCACGACATTCATATTGGATATCGAAGATAATTTTCGTTCATCGCAATGTTTATCGGGTAATTTTCAAACATTTTGTAATAGAGAGAACGAAATTTTTTATATGATTTTTTTTTTTTTAAGTTTTTAAAACTGCGATATTATTTGGTATTCGCGATATTTACTCAGTACTTAAATCATACTTATAAGTCACTTGTATGAGCTTGTTCTCCAACACCTTCTTAACTGCGAAAAATGATAATGACTTTGATTCGTATAACTTAAAAAATAAAAGTCGGTGCACTAGTTTATGATTAATGACTTTTATAAATAAAAGTTTTCAATAACGCGTATCTAAGATATATAATATAAAAATCAAAAATAACTGTCAGGTGCAGATTATTTAGAGAAAAATCAAAAATAATTGTTATTGTTTAATTTTGCGCAAATCTTACAAATAAAAATTTATTTTCAAATTTTATTCTCGGTGGAAAAAACAAATCGATCACTTAGTTGTAGAACATTTCCTTCATAGTGAATTTGTCAATGACAATTTTCGTCAATAACGTTATGTTCGGTCCCGGGAAAAAAGTTTGTATATAACGGGTATTTTTTTTTTTTTACTATAGGCATATAGCATAGGAGGATTCTATGTTCGTGTAACTCTAAGGAAATTTGCCGAAGAAACCATCAATTTGAAGTTTGCCAAGTTGCGTAAATAGGTTTCTTTTATGCTCTTAGCATTTTGCTGTAGTGTCGCAAAAAGTGCTTAAATTTGTATAAAAGTATGCTAAAAAAGGGTATGGTCAAGGAATCTATTTCTGGACTTATCTTTTTCCTAAGACATCCGCCAGAGGGCAGCATGAAAATTTTCACATTTTCTGACGTGTTAAAATAAAAATAAAAATAAAAACGTATATTTTACTTATCCTTTAAAAAATGTTACATACAACTAAAATACAATACAAACATTAGACTGCATCACCAAAAAGAGTTGCAGTTTGGATTACAAAATTTATTATATTTGAAGACGTCCACCAAAATATTTCGGAAAAATATTAAGATTTACGTGAGTTGGACCGATGTGACAAATAAGTTTTTGAAAAAAATACCTAGATAAAAAATTTGTTTAAACTGCATAAAAATATTTAAAAATCATTTCAACGGAATCGTAATAATGCGATTTTGATGCTGTTTTTTAACTTTTTTTTAAAGATTGGGTTAAGAAAAACTTGAATAACTGGGCCAAAGCTATTCCGTTTTAGACTTATGAGGTATCAGTGGATAGGTATTTTCCAACTCTCAAATAAACTCATTTGAGCACTCTTTACGACACTAAAGTAAAATAATAAGTAAACGAAACCTATTTTCCCATTTGACAAAATCCAAATTGATTTGTATACCATTTTTCCTTTGGAAAACTTGCTTAGAAATGCACGTAGAATCCTCCCTTGCTATACGCCTATAGTCGAAAAATCGTTTTGTGATTTTCTTTTACAATTTGAAAAATGTATGTACATTAGGGTTATAATTTTTTTTTAGATTAAAATGCCTGTGGTGCCAATCGATGAACTTTTGTATAAATTTCCAAAATATAACAACAATTTTGATAAATTATAAAAAAACCTCCCGCGCATAGCGGAATTTATTATCAGTTTTTAAGTGGAGAAAATTAATATTCAAACATGTTTTTCTTCTCAAATGTTTTATGGTTTTATTAAAGTAGAATAGTTCGTGGATTTAGTGATACCCATCGTTTTAAATCAAAACTTGGTGTGCAAAAAGGAATTTCGGTCGTATTTTTATACTAGGTATGGGGTTTGCCATGCAACAGCCTTGTAAATAAAATGAGTGTGCGCGGGAGGTATTTTCACGAACCAACAAAAATATCGCAAAAAAGTAATATATGGACAAAAGTTCATTAAATGCAAGCACAGGCAAATCAAAATTTAAAAAAAGTGTAAAAAAATCATAACCCAAATGTACATATGTTCATTGAGAAGAAAAAAGATATTGTCCTCTTATGAACATTCAACGTGAACTGAAAGTAAGAAAAGATATTTTCTCTTGGTGACTATAATTTTAGAGCAAACAGATGGAAAATATAGACCGCTGAGCACTTTTTTGATTCTCCAATTAGTTATCAGAGAAACGTTTTTTACGAGCCAGATACTACGTTTATGCGAGCAGAATTCATTTCATGAATTCAAAAATGGTCCCGTTTATGCATAGTTCCCAAATTCATGAAATAAAGTGCTTTGAAAAAGGAGCAACGCACACTGGCTAGAAACTAAACAGTAGGGTTGTGATTTATTGGTTTTAATATATTTTATTACTTTATTCTATTTGAATTTATTTTATATTTGAAACAATTCCACATAACTTATCCAGTGTTTAAAATCCTGGTTATGCCACTCATGGTTATTAATCTAAAAACATCATAACTAGTGATAGAAGTTTTTAGAAAAGTATCGATACTAGTGGTCGTATAGGAATACTCTAGAGAAGAATCGATGCTAGTACTCATATTTGCAAAAAAGTATCGATAATCCTCGCACTTTCAAACGCGAAAACTAAACAAAAATCAGATTGCTTTGTTTTTATGGCCTCTTCCTATTTGTAAATTAAATAGAAACTGCTTTAAGTAGTTGAAATGTGATCTAGCAAGCTCTTCTAAAAGTAGTTTTGAAATAAAATTGCAGTAAGTTTACTTCTATAAGTTAATAGGCCCGTCAGAATGGGTACTTGTACGTCAATAACGGAAAAGTATGTGAAGGATGTGACGTACGTACCGTAGAGATACGCCACAATGAAGGTGTTGTCGTCTGCAAACAAAAATGCATTTTATTTAATATAAATAAGTTTAGAAACTATTAGAAAAAAGTATACGAACCGATAAGCATATACTGATTTTTATTATTAAATGCATGATTTTTAAACATTTGCATATCACTTTGATTTTTCATGGTTTCATGTCATGGTTTTTCTTTGAAGGCAGGCCTTTTGTTTCATCTTTCTTCGACAACAATCACATACATAATAAATGAAAACCCCTTTCTCGCCTAAAAGTGACATTCTGAAAATATATTAACATTTTTGTTTTTTTTCTAGTCTTATTCATGAAAATATAAAAACAAGGAAATCATTGAAACTTCTTAAGCAGTAAACAGACATTGGTAATTATGTTGTTTTTAGTGTTTTTTGCATAAAAAATGGGTGACATTCAGAAAATATTTATATATTTATAATAATAATAATATATTTAAAAATAAAATAAAAAATATAAATATTTTTGTGATATATGTATCACTCAGTATTTAAAAATTGAGCCATTTGAACCTAATCGCGGTTCAGAGATATTCAGAGAAGGTTCTTGTTCCGGTACCAGTTTTTTCTAAGTGCTTCGAACACTGAACCGAACCGCATCAATTTTTGGAGCGATTTGCAGGCTTGAAAGCTAGAAATTACTGTTAGCTTTTTTTTTTTGTTCTTCTATTCGCAACTAAATCTCACTCTCTTTGCTTTAAATTAAAATTTTTTGCTTGAAACCTAAAAGGTAATCGAAAGTCATTTAGTTTTTGCCCAATCTCCCCGTCAATAATTTATATATTTACAAAAGTCATTTACGCAATTTACACTCGTTTCATTGTCAATATAAAACGTACTCTAATGCAATTGTTAGAGCTTTTTGCATTTATTATTGCTTTTTTTCGCACGCATTACATTACGTGCGCATTCAAAATACAATTCGACTGTTATTTGCACGCTAGGGCAATTAACCTGTCAACTGTGTAATTAAGTGCGTCACAAAAATACGAAATTTTCTTTATTACCGCAAACGGTAAACGTTAATCGTATAGAATAAATTTACGCATTTTCCGTGAAAATTTCATGCCGAATGCATTGAAATGTTGAATAATCTGGCAAACGACTTTTCAATGAATTTTTGCAAAGAAACGCATCCACACATATATACAAATGATTATTGCAATTGTTACTTTTTCGTTTT
>NW_016157861.1:75941-82099 GCF_001687245.7 Rhagoletis zephyria
TTCAAAAAATATCGAGTTCCCGATACTACTCAGTACTCATGAAAAGTATCGAGATTCGAATTCATGAAATGGTGTTTATGCTGCCAAATTTAACCCGAATTCCCAGCATGAAGAGCTTAATTGAAGATCCTAAGTTTTGAAAAATTAATGCTATTTGATTCTGCAAGAATTTGGAATGGTAGCTGAAAATCTTGATTCCCTGGATACTTTTTTTTTTTGTGCAACGCAACATTGAAATGTCGAAACTAGACATGCAGTTATTGAACAAAAAATATCGACATCGGTGAAATTAATAATGAACATAAAGCAATTTTTCTGAATAATATAGCTACATATAAATAGTAGCGGATTTGAATATTTGTCACCCCTAGGGAATTCAGAATTTGTCGCCTTGTTTCCGATAAGAAAAATATTTTGAGGTAAAAGTACCTGTTTTGGAACGATTAGCGGTAAATTGTTATATTCAAATTTATGTTATTTACTATACTTTTTTTACAATTTCCCTTGAGTAAAGGATTTCAACTTTTAAAGAAAGCTATCATCAACAAAGTTTTTTCACTTGATAAGTTATAATCTCAAAAATACTAAATTAGTATTTTTAAATATTATCATTGAAATAATATCAAAATACCTAACAGTGTTGTCTTATTTCCTGATTGCGTAATTGAACCTCAAATTTATGTCTTAAAATGTAGAAACTCAATTTCAGTGCAGCTAACTTGAAAACCAGAATTTTGCCACCCCTAAATTTTGCCGCCCTAGGCACCAGGCTATGTTGCCTTTACGGTAAATCCGCCACTGGCTACATATGCATGTACATGTGTAAGTATGTACATCATAGGTATTACGTACCTAGCATGTGTGTCTGGATCTCTACAAAAATATGTATTTAGTTCGTAGCTCATTTCTCTTGGCCGCGACGCTTTTAGATCCTTCAGCTTTCATATTAGTTCAGTTACGCACATACATATGCACATATCTATGTACATACATACGTGCATTTTTGTAAATTCTCGTAAGCTCTTCCGCTTAGCCAATTCAGCCAGGCAATTAGCTCAATTAGTTCTGTTGCATTCTTGCATGGCACTCTTTTGATGCTACTTCCTCAAAATTAGCCTGAAATTTGCGCACCTATTTAGAAAAATTAATGTGGGTATCACAGTGGTTCAGAAGACGTGAAATTTGGCCATAGTAAAACTCCTATTTCAAATTGTTTGCTAACTACAATACTATTTTTTATACATACACACATATTAGATCGAACGATTTGAAAAAAAAAAAACATCTGTTTTTGGCTAAAATGTTTTCATATATTTATCGGGACCATCTTGCGTTGCAACGTTGCAATATAATCGAAAAAATTGGCGTTTCAAAAGGCAAGTCAAAGTTACCGATCAAATTGTAATCCCAATACAGAATTCTCAACTAAATATAATCTTTGTTCAAAAAAATCAATAAGGATTCAAGAACTAAAATTACAAACTTTAAAATCGAATATGAATTATCAACTAAGATCCAAGTGTTTAGTATGAAAATAAATCTTAAAATCAAATATGACGAGAAAATTTAAATAAATGTTGTCAAAAACAAAATAGAATATGATCGAAAAACTTAAAATTTCGCATTCTAAGGTTTGATAACTTGACATAAAATAAAAACTGAAATATTTCAATTTCAAAATATCGGGTTTTCTTGTAAAATAAAGGGGTTCCAAAATTTCGTATTTTAAAATTTCAATCTAAAATAAAATTAGAAATTACATACATAAATTTCAAAATATCCTTTATTTTATTTAAAATTTTCCAAAATTTATAAATTTTATTTTATTTTTCAAAAATTATAAGGAAATTTAAGCAAGTACTGTCGAAACCCTTAAAATTTCGCATTTAAATTTTGAAAATTTGACATCAAGATAAAATATGAAGTTTTTTAAATTTCAAAATATCGATTTTTCTTGTAAATTAAAATAAAATCCAAAATTACCTAAATTTCAAAAAATCGATTATTTTTTTATAAAATAAAAAAAAAACAGACGAATAAAATGATCCAAAAATAATGTGACATATGAATGCAGAAAAACAAATTTTNTTACCTAAATTTCAAAAAATCGATTATTTTTTTATAAAATAAAAAAAAAATAGACGAATAAAATGATCCAAAAATAATGTGACATATGAATGCAGAAAAACAAATTTGTAAATATTTTAAAATTTTTAACACGATATTTTATAATAAAAAAATGTTCGTCAAAATGTAGTTTTAAAGCGAGAGATCAAAAATGTCTAACAAAATTTTAACAGTGAATATAAAGTTTAATTTTGATAAAAAGTATTTTAAAATGTTCAAATATGATAAACATTTAATTTAAAAATAAAGTATTTTTAAATGTCAAAATAACGATACATTTTTTTTAAACATGTGATAAAAAGAATTAATGAGGATCAAACTTATGGAACGATGTATACATATGTACATATCTATGAAGGATTTAAAAAAAGGTATAAAATGAGATGAGGAAAAATTAAGT
The DNA here is from genome assembly GCF_001687245.7 of Rhagoletis zephyria. Taxonomy (NCBI): domain Eukaryota; kingdom Metazoa; phylum Arthropoda; class Insecta; order Diptera; family Tephritidae; genus Rhagoletis; species Rhagoletis zephyria. The sequence goes on from NW_016157861.1 coordinate 78,469, forward strand.
TATTAAGTTAAATAAAGTATGAATACTTATTGTAAACAAAAAATATAACTTTTAAATGAGCACCAAAAAATTTAAAAAGACAAAATTTTTAATTTCAAGCTACTGATTTTTGGTCAAACACCACAATCTTCTTTATAATAAAAATAATAATAATAAAATTGAGGTTAGAAATAAAGAACATCATAGAAAAATGTTAGCTAAAGAAATATATAGGCAAAATTTATATCCAAATATAAACAGCGAAAATTTTCACTAAAGCTTTAAAGCTCAATGTAGAGATTAACTATTTGTGATCACAAAGAAATTAGAAAGCTTTTTAAAGCATCAAAAGGAAAAGTAATCAACAAAATTGATGCCAGTAACTTTATTAAAATAATATAAATGCAAGATATTAAAAAAATAAATAAAAAAAAATCCGTTCGATCAGGTAAGAAACGATCTTTAAAAATATTAATTTAAAGAGTCCCAAAGAGTTTGGGATTTTTCAAAAATTTACCAGATATATTAACTCAAAATTTTGAATGAAAAGCAAAGATCAAGCGTCTTAATAAGCGATATATACTAAAGATCATAAAGTTTTACAAAGAACTGCTTATGAAAACAGATCACAGTGATGCGCCTTAAAGTAGGCTTCGCTTCGACCCTCAGACAGTCACATACATAGTCTGTAAATGCATATGTAGGTATGCATATAACTACATACATCGATTTCTCAATTCCATTTGGTTTCCCATTTCATTGCATACCAATTCATGTTTTTTTTTTCGTTTTCTTCCCCTCATGTCCCACGGGGCGGATGAATTACCAGCATTAAATTCTTCGCCACCGTAATCATTGACATTACTCATACGCACCGTCGGCACTTGGCTTCGAAACGAATTGTTTGTGCTTGCTTTATTTTAATTGAAATGTCACACGTCATTAAATCCAAACAACCGCAGCCAATTTGATGCTGTGCAATTTTTCCTTCAGATAATTTGACGGTCAATGTCGCTGTTCGATTTCAGACTGCAACAGTTTTCGTCTCGGTTCAGTGCTGGCATCTGCGTTTGCAATGTTTTAACAAGCCAAGGAGGCTTTTGAATATACAGAAAGAAAAAAGAAAGAGGCAAGCGAAATGTTTGGCAAGCTTTACGACGCACTTTTGATTATGTGCAAAAATCATTTCCCGCTATATTTTTGTTTTGTTTTGTTTCGGTATTTTGGCATGTTTTTGTTCTTCTTTTCGCTGCAAATTACCCTGCGTACTTGTTAAATATTTTATGACAATTTCTGTTTCGAATTTCGATTTTCACTTCCAAAGTCACTTACAATTAATTTTATATGTACATTCATGCATACTTATGTATGTAAGTACAAATGTATCTACATTTGCTCTCTTACTTAGCGAATTCATGCAATCATATATCAACCCCAGCGCGACACTTTTGAAGGTTGCTGTGGTGTGTGAATTCGTGTCTTGGGTATTTAAGCAGCAAAATGCTTAGTTGACAGCTCTTAGCTCTTTTGTTGTGATTACTTTTGTTGAAGTGCTTACTTTTTTGATGTATTGCCGCTGTCTTGTTTGCCATTTACACTGGTCTACGCGTTACGAATTGCTTCCCTCAGAGATTTGCACGCTTTTAAATACACCATGTATGAGTATATGAGTGTATTTATGCGTACACAATTTTCCTTGTACCATATTTTTTTGTTTTGTTTTCGTTTTGGTTTATTTTTTTTTTTTGCATCTCCGTTGTTAATGGCTACTTTTGTCATTGCTCGAGAAAATTTGTTCATGCTAATTTGCACAGGGTCATAGTTCTTTATGGAAAATATCGAGTAAACACATGTACACAACGCTTTCGTATTTTGTTGCGCTCTTTGGGGCATTGTGCTTAGTGGCAAGCTGACATTGTGATTTTATTTTTACATAACTTCGCACAATTTACTATGCTGAAGTGTTGAAAGAACATTCACACTTGGGTAATGTGCTAAATTCTATTGAACTCAGAGTCGAGGGCCGTGAAATGCATTTCCAAACTAGTTTCGCAGTTGCTAGAGAGATAGGTTAAGTTAGTTTGTGTGGCACTTCGAGATACGGCCCTTTGTGCTACCGCATGTGGTTGCCATTATCTCCATTCCCCTTAAAGCCTAAAAGTGAATAAGCTCCCTATATCCGTTACATAGGTTTCATCCAGATCTTAAAAAAAAAATAACTGCCTAGAGCTTTCGATCTCGGCTTTGCTCCTAAACCCGTGTGATAAAAGGATACGATGAAGTTTATACACAACAACATCAATATACTTCCGAAACTAGAATCCAATTATAGCAAAACTTTGTTTTTAGTTTTTTCGTTTTTCCTTTTTCTTTTCCTCGTTCATTTGTTACCCACATTGTTATTCACCATTGCACTGGAATTTTTAAAATAGTCATATCTGAAATTTCAAAGTGTTTTTAAAAAAATCCTAACGTCACAGAGAAAAACAAATATTCTTTAAGCTAATAACGCTATGAAGACATAATATTTTTCAACAATAAATATTTCAAATTTTCAAGCATATTCAAGGATACAATTTTTGAAGGACATTCGTCCTTAGGCACCAAAAAATTTAATATATTTAACCACGCAATTTTCTCTTTTTTTTGGTATCCATGTTATTCTACATTGCGGTGAATTTTAATGCATTTTTTTAATTGATCATATCTTTGAAATTTCAAAGTCCCTTTAAAAAAAATCCTGGCTGCCGCACGGTACTATGAAAGGAGAATAACTTTCGATATACATATGTATGGACAAATTCTAACTTTTGTGTTCTGAAAATTGAGTTCAGTTAATTTTAATTATCCCCAAATGTAGTAACCTGATTTTAAAATCCTTTGGTATGATATTGAAGGTAAATATATTTCCTTTTGAATCAATTTTCGGTTTCATATCATTAAAAAATAAAAACTTAACTCCCTGGTTGGTCTTGGAATGTCAAAGTATGATCTTTTAGAAAAAAAAAAAAAAAAATCCTTGCTAAACGAGTATGGTACTACTTACAAAAGACACTGCATCCTAAAAGATCTTTTGCATACCTACGAGAAGTCCCTACCCCTAACTGTGCCTTGGCAGACAAACTGCTAATGATAAAGGGTCGACTGCAGTTGAAATCTGGTGTTTCAGTGTAATACTATGTCCCCACGCGCACTGTCAATTACGTAGTTCGCTTCTGAATTACTTTGGTGAATAAGCCCGGCTCGTTTCTAATTCGATTTGACAATTCATTGTGTTTTTCCTTCATTTTCTCCCCTTTGTTTTGATTTTTATACCTTTCATGAGCATGAAATGGTATTATAACTTTGGTCCGATGTTGGTAAGTACCAGAATAAAAAGAGATAGACCCATTAAAATGTATACTTATATGATCAGAGCGTCGAGCTGAGTCGATTTAGCCATGTCCGTCTGTTTGTATGCAATCTAGTCTCTCAGTTTTCGAGATATCCGGATAAAATTTGGTAGGTGGGTGTATTTTTATAATGTATTAATCATTTGTCGGAACCGGAAGAATCGGACCACTNCTCCATTTATGCAGCTAGGAACATGAAATTTTGCAGTACTTGCACCCATTATCAACATAATACTTACAGTGAAAATAACAAGGATCGG
>NW_016157861.1:82325-89587 GCF_001687245.7 Rhagoletis zephyria
TTTTACTGTAAAACTCCTTTATTTGGACAGCTAAAACCGATAAATTTCGTAAGGTATTTTATAAATAATAACACAAAGTCTACTGAGAAAATCGTCAAAATCTATGCTGTATAAGCTTTATCTCCTATAGCACTGATTGTTAAGATACCAGTTTTTGCCATATATCTCCTTTATGTACGAAACTAAACCCAATAAATTGTGTTACCGGTTTACATACCGATCACATAGCGGTGAAAATCACTTAGATTGGTGTCATATAAAGTATATCTTCCATACCTCTGATTGTTTAGATGCGATTTTTTATATAAGTATGTAACTCCTCTATCGATGTATGCAGATGTATTCAAAAGCAGTAATCTGTCAAAGTAAAATTTGCAGATGTTCATGAAAGGTATGAAGCCTTCGGCATAGCCGAAGACAGCGCTGCTCTTACTTGTTTCTATTCTCTCTTGCTCTGACATCTGAGTTCGATAAATTTCTGATTAAAATTAGATACGGCAGCGATTCGTTTGTGATTCGCTTGGTAATTATATTTGAATTACGTAAAAATGAGGTAATTCGCTCTCAAAATCTTGTATGTACGAATGAGAAAGCCAATTACGAATGGGAGACGAATTGGATGCACGTGTCGTAGGAACTAAGTATAAGTCAAGCCAATGTTTGACAATAACACATACTCTGATTGCGACATCTCTACGCTTTCCGTGGTTAATACCCGTCAGGTACCCTGTGAGTAAATCCATTAAAAAAATTATGTCGTCCTAGCGCTCTCACTCAATAATTTCAAGTCTCGAAAAAGGCCAACAAATGGCTCCGGCTCCACAAAGACAGAGGTAGAGCCACCTCTCGTCAGTTTCGCCGCGGCTACCTCGTTTCCTTTAATCGCTGTGACCTGTTACCCAGCACAGTGTTGCGGTGTTTCTCGCTGCNAGAAGAGATATTACTGGAAAATTACGTCTAGAAATGTTGCAGCACAGTCTATATTTAAAAAATTGCAGGTTTTTGTAAATATTTCGCGAAAATATCAACCAAAAAAAACAGAAAATACCTGCTCCAAGTGAATTTTTAGACGCCAAATGAATTGAAATATCACGACCAAGTGTGCAGAAGTGTAATCGCCATGTAATCGTTGCTTCATGACGATAACTATGACTCAACTATGATTGGACGACCAATGAGCAGAAAGCCTAAGAGATCACCAGAGAGCCATTTGTCAAAGCAATTCGCTGAGATGCGAGCATCTGTAGAGGTGGCATTGCGGGTGCTGTTGCTGCTGCTGCTGCTGCGTCAGTCTGAGGCCTAAAGAGGTGAACATAAATTTTCTTATTTGCAAAACAAATCAAATTTAAGGTTAAATTGCCTTTAAAATGACAATCGAAATATATGTATTTATGTATTTATGCGGCTATAGCGATGATTGATTGTCGCGCGACACCGTCGTACACACTACTTAAATGCATACATACATATGTACTTATATATGGGCATATTTACATACATACATAAATAAATGCGCACATTCATATACTATCTATAGATCCACAAGAGAACGAGTTTATTTATTTACTCGCATTTTTGCTGGCAGAAAACGTGCGCTTGTATGACAAAGAATTGTTTTGAGAAAAAAAAACCTTATTTTTCTTAGTAAAAAAAAGAAATAAATAATTACACCTCTAATTGAAATATTCCACTGTTCCCTCTTCATTCGCATCACTTTTGTTTTGTCCGCCTGCTTGACACTTTTTGAACATTTATCAACTTTCGGACGAATTTACAAAATGCTGGCAGCTTTGCTTAGTTAGCTTCCTATTTTACGTTATTTTTTCGTTTTTTTTGTACTTTTATTTTTATGGATTTGTGATAAAAATCTTCCTTCGTTTGACCTTTTCTTGCTGGTCTGCTGTGACATTGTTATTGTCTTGCTTCCGGCTGTATGTATGTATTTGTTTAGCTGGAGATAATCTTTCAAAGTTCGAAGCGCAAACGCAAAAGTAAATGTTAAATGCATTGATTTATGCTTTAAATGTAGCAGTTGTGTTATAAAGATGTCATTTCACACAGTACATTTCACAAAACAAATTTCCATTACATAACAGAGGGTCGAGTACTGTGGACAATAAGCATTCGATGTGTACATATACATGACTTACTCTTTACGGATTCTGCTTCAAAATTTATGAATTTGTTCTTAGAAGTATGTATGTATTTGGCATGCACACTGAGGGAAATAGTTCATAGTAAAAATTAGTACTTTATATTTGATTATCGTTTAAAAATGTTGGCATTTAAAAATAATATTTTCATACCAAAATTTTGCGCGCACGTATTTGAATGTCCACATCTGAGTATGTAAGTGTACATACCCAGTACGGAAAGAAACTAGTTTAAATATCGATGTTCAATCAGTATTTTACCCACCACAACTAGTTGAAGTTCTGACTTTCTTCCTTGGAACGAACTATTGACTTTAACATGGCGATGTCCTAGGCATCAGTCAATTATCCGACTCAGCATTTGATTTCAACTACTTTAAAATGCATTTGGCTTAAAGCACTTCAAAGTCAGTATTTTCGTTTGAATACGCTTTCGTTCTGCACTTCACAGGTGCTTTTTCATATTCCCTAGGCACAAAAAAAAATTTATAATCATTTTCACATGTTGTCTCTGTTGGGACTCGCAACCGGACCTTCTAGAAGCTAACAAGTAACAGCAGGCATCTCTGCACGCTCAGCTACAGTGAGACATGTAAGTGTGCTTTCAAATGTTTAGTTTGAATTTTGTGCAAGCAGCAAGTCGATTTCCCGACTCGCAAATATGCGCAGATGTTTTTTAAGAATCTAAAGAAAAGATTCCGTTTTCAATTTTTCTGTAGCTAGAAGACGGGGGAATATCGAGGGAACAAAGTTTTTGTTCATCAATAGTGTCAAAGTCGGCATTTATAAAGTAACATTTTTGTTTGCTTATACGCATGTATTTATTAAAATATTTGGTCGATTGCCCTGATTTTTTCTTTAGTGCGACAAGAAATGTTATAAATATGTACATACATATGAACCTCTAACAAAATTTAAAAAAAAATAAATATTTTTAGAAAAGCAAAGTACTCAGTTGACCAAACTCAACAGGGGTATTCATATAACGTGAAAAACTGCCGATAAACTTTATACAATTATAAATTCAATAAAATTTTTTTACTTTATTACGTTTATCGGCAGTTTGTGACGTTAGATGAATACCGCTAATCAGTTGTAGTTCAATAAAATTCATCTGATTTCTGTTACTTTTTTTCTTATTCAAAGATTGTTTTGTAAGGCTACAAACAGATCTTCCACTCTACTGTTAGGGAGTCTGCTCTACCAACCAACAAATGCATAGCTGATAAGGGGTCTTATCATAGAGGAGTAAATCCATAGGATTCCTTTATGTGACAGACGTTACGTCTTACCGAAGGCCTGGTTTGATTACAAGAATGCTATTAAGGCCGTGCAGGTCTTTTGTTCAACGCGAGGCTTTCACAATATCTTACTATCCACACAGAATTATACCTAAATGCATCACTTCGAAAGAAATTTTAATAGCTACCCGTATAGCACTATTATGAAAACATCTGCCTTGATCTTAATCTTAACCTTAGGCTTAATCTTAATTGTACACACACCCGGCCGCTATCCCACTCTTTGTTCTGTCGCTGTTTCATTTCAATGGAATTTGGAATAAGATAAATCGTCGTTTAAAGTACAAAACCGCGTATCGTCATTCTGCAAAACCGCGTAACTGACATTTTCTGCAAAAAATTGGATTTGCTCACACAAGCTCTTGGCTTAATACTTAGCCATTCGTCCCGAAATATACAAGCCTGAAAGGCGATTGCTTTATAAAAAAGAGAACCATTTTGAAATATGAGTGTTTGTACTCTCTAGAAAATAATTTATGCACACTCACATACGCGGTTTTGCATTTTGTTGATACGCGGTTTTGTACATCAAACGAAACGCTTTTGCTGAGTTTGGATATACAGCCAATCGAAGGCAAAAATGTTTCACTTTTTTCACGTTTTTCCTTGCTTTAAGCTAGATATGTAAATCCTAGACTAGTAGACAAGTTGGCTGAGGCTTTTCATTTCTTGTATTGTACATACATATTTATTTAGTGACAACAAATCAATCTTTTCAAAAATAATACATTATATCGATATACAAATATATATGTATATGTACATATGTATGTACTTTTGTCAAGTTGCAATGTGTATAAATATTTTCCAGGCGAAAGAAAGCAGAAACATTTGGTCCGCACTGTTGAACTCAACCAAAGTTGGTAAAACTCTTAAGTGTTTACAGCGCCAATCAAGAGGGAGATCAACAAATATACATATATGTACAGATGTTTATCGTTAATCAATGATTTCACACAAGTTCATACGTTCATTTTTCCTTTTTTTAGTACATACATTTCCAATGTACTTGTATAACCTTTTTTGGATATTTGTTGCTCTTTCATGGCTTCGCATCATTTCAAGTTCAATAACTTTTTCAATATGTATTTTTCGCAATCGAAGGTTAACGCATTAAGTATTCTTTAATGCGTAGAAAGTTTTTCGATTAAATGCAGTTGTGTGTAATTTTGTGCATTTGGCTCACGTCGTCTGATTAAATCTAATATCTGTCGATACTTAAGTGATTTTCATTATATGCGTTGCGCCGCGCCTAAAAGTAGGCGTTATTAAGTAGACTGCTTACTCATGAATACGATTAAGTTGAAAACTTAAGCAGTTTTTGCTGAAACATCTATGTTGTTGTTCGGTTTAATTTTAGACTAAATAGTTGGCTTGAGTTTTAATTTATCGAATCGCTTGTATGTATTGCAAAGATAGCTAATCAATTTATTCAATTATGTTCTTACATATTTATTTATGTTGGTAGGTTAGTATCTGCATATCCACGATGACGAGTGTAAAATCGATAACTCTGAGTTAGATATTTTTTTAGTTTTGTTCCTTCGTCTAACTTAATTATTTAAAATAAAATTATGCCTAGATATGCATACACATATATATATATATATATATTATACTGACCCAATTTTGTCCAATGTCATTATTTTGTTAAGGCTGATAACTAAAAACTTTCGAATACTTTCAAAAACTCACCTGTCCAAGTCTGTTAGCTAAATTTAAATATTAACCCGATGCGAGTCTCCGTTTTGTAAAATTTTTGGCTACTAATATTTTAGAGCATGTTCAAGGAGATGGCAAGGGTAGATTTTGAGGAAAATTAACGCGCTCATAGGCTAAATATATGTTTTTGAGGTCGCTGAACACGATGGAACCATTTACTTTCTCAGAAAAAGGAGATCTTAACTTTTGATGCTTAAAATTTATTGTTTAGAAATTGTTTTTATCAACAAAATATAGTCAGGGTTGTTAAGATATCTCTTACACTAGTATCCCACAACAACCTAAGGGCGCGTTAACACAGAAAGTCGAGCGGCGCCGAGCGAAGCAAGGTGGAACAAAGTGAGGCTGCTGGTGCTCATACTGTGGACTCGGCTGCAAAGATATCACCCAACTTACCGTCAATGAAAAGCGGCAAAACTATGTATTTGCTCAATTTTATTCAAAGGGTTAGTTGTAAAATTCGTTTTTATTTGAGTATTTTGCTATTTTGTTTGCAGCAGCTCCATGGAGCTGAAAAATTAATTGGAAATTCAAAATCAAAAACCGCTTTGCTTTCAGCTCCAAAACACTAATGAAAAACTTGCTGTATGAACACTTTGATATCAGTGACCGGACTTCTACCACATTGTGGTAGATCTGATACTTTTTTGACCATCTACCACTCAAGGTCTGAAATCTACCACATATTCGCGTTTTTGAGTAATTTTATTTTTGCTCGACATAATCATTTTAATTTTAAGAGCAAAAATTGTCCAACACTAAGAGCTATGTGGTAACAAGAATGATATAATACAAGATTCTGCATTCCCGGCGACGATGAAATTTTTCAAATGAAAGTAAACAAAGCCGAATGGGAGGATAAAAAAAACTGTAAATAGTAAATTTTCTCAGTAATCAATTTTTCGACAGGAAACGTGGTTTTATTGTGTTAAATTGCAAAATATATGATTTGTAAAAAGAATTAATATCGAAAATGTTAAAGAACGGAGATTTTTGTGAAAGTATTAGCAAATTTAAGTGCATCTAAAGTTTTTGAGGCGGTTTACCTTTGGTTGAGAATTTTCAAAATCATTTGCCAATTAGCTGTTTCTGGAATGTGCCACATTTGTTCGCTACATCGTGATGTGATAAAAAGAAAAGCTGGCAGCAATCCGCAAGGTTGCAGAAATCTCTTAAAATATGTTCAAAAAATATATTGATATGTGATACGTGCTTTACACTGTCAAGGAAAAATCTTGCAATTGTGCTAAAATTAAATTTTTCTAGAGTCTAATTAAAAAGTTTGCAATTTAGGTGAAACCTTGCAAAATTTTTTTAATTTTTGTACAAAGTCTACCAAATCTCCCACATTTTTTCCAGATTCTACCACACAGAATTTTTTTGAAGTCCGATCACTGTTTGATATAGCAACAGCAATTTGAAAGTTTCACTCAGCTCGGAACGGCATCGCTCGGCTTGGCTCCGCTTTCTGTGTAAACGCACCCTACGACTTTTATAGAGTACCAAAAATATGTCCCATCAAGTTTTGCATATTTATGTAAATATTTCATTAAAAATGCGAGCAACTCTTTTGTTAAAAACTATGTTAGGTTACCATATTTGTACCTCACACCACAGATATGATATACAAAGAGTATCAAAAACAGGTATTGCCAAGGCACATTGAACAGGTAATATCTGTATAGCAGCTTATTGGATTTTTTCAAATTATTTGGCCATGAAAATGTCAAACACGATATGCCCTGGGTGAGCTTTTTAAAAAGTGACATGTAACTCCGTTGTTTTTGGTACTAACACTTTGAAATTTTTATTGAAGGTGTGTTTTAATACATCCAACCAAAATCTGTGAATAATGCAGTTTCGAAAAAAGGGTTGGTTTTGTGAATAAAGGTAACGATATGTACTCGTATGTATGTACATTAGAGTGGTCCAAAAAAATAAAGTCGGAGTTTTAATGCCGGCAAACCCTAGGATTGATCTATATCGAAAAAAATATACCCCTATTTTTTTATTTTGAAATCAAAAAATATTTAGGGAGTGCTCAAAGCGCTCAAAGTTTTCCATGTATTTTATATGGAGAAAAAAA
>NW_016157861.1:89603-129318 GCF_001687245.7 Rhagoletis zephyria
AAAATTAATATTTTTCGACCGGAAAACTGTGGTTCTCTTCAGGAGACTTCCAGTATTAATATCCAATTGTTTATTTAACCATGTTTTATGATTAAAGATTTTTTATTGGTCCCCCCATTGCATTTTGTAAGGGCCGATCGAAAAATATTGGTTTTCAAGAATTCTACACTATTTCTACGAAAAGTTTTTTTTCTCCATATAAAACACATGGAAAACTTTGAGCGCTTTGAGCACTACCTAAATTATTTTTTATTTCAAAATAAAAAAATATGGGTATATTTTTTTCGGTATATAAAAATCCTAGGGGGTGGCGGCATTAAAAATCCGACCTTATTTTTTTACATACATTTTTGGACCACTTTAATGTACATAGGGAGGGTAAATTTTTTTCTTTACTATGAGCGTATAACGTATGAACATTCTACGTGTAATTCTAAACGAATTATTCAACCATGGGTCTAAAATCAATTTGATGTTCGGTCGAAGTTTTAAGAAAAAGATAAACGCTGAAATGGCTACCTTTTTTTACAAAATGTATGCTCTCTTTACGGCTCTACAGCAAAATGCCTATCTTCGCAATTTGGCAAAATCCAAATTGATTTTAGAGTAACGGTTTCTTCGGAAAATTTGCTTAGAATCATCCATTGCCACACGCGCATAGTCGAAAAAATCTCCCATACATATGCAGATATATGTATGTTCATCCTCAGCTCCTTTGAAATGTTTGGTTAGCCTTCGCCTTTATAAAATAATTTGTGTTACAAAATGTACATATTTATTTCGAAATTTCACGCCACATTACCAATGTCAGGCATTCATGCGAGTGCCTTTGCTTATGAAGACAAATTACATTATACACAGGTGGTTATTTGTTATCGCTGCTTCGAGTATTTATCAAAAGAAAGTTAGTTTGTCACAGAAGCTGATTTTTCTACAATTAGGAGCCACCCCATCGTATTGTTGCGTTTTCATACTACTGAATACGTGTGTAAATTCATACATGCTCAAGTGCATATGCGTGTATGTTCACATGGTATGGCCACGTACATATATACTATGTTAGAATTACTTCATCCTTTGTGCTTTTAAGGGGAATTAATTAGTCTTATTGTTTCTTTGATGTCAATGAAAACAAGTTTGAAGCATCCCTGCAGAAAATCTGACTAGCGTAGAACTAGACCTTTTGCCGACAGTACCAGTTCTAGCTCAATACCCAAGCAATGCTTTCAACTGTCCAGTTTTACGCGCGATGTCATTGGCGGTGGCAATTGTCGCCCAGTGCATTACTTTGCAACCAGTTTTTAACCGGTTCCATTTTGGACAGTTTTTTTATATTCGATTTTTGGACATTTTTTCGTTTCTTTTACAGATTCCGTTTTTGTTACATATTTTATTAAAAAAAAATAATAATATTTTGTAAGCTGCACGCAACGATTCAAATTCATTAAATTTGAAAACTCACTACTGCCTCCACCGCGATTTGAACTCGCGACCAACGATGGTTGAGTCGGGGTTTTCTCGCTGAGCTACTTTCGTATTGTACGAGTAGTGAGCATTTGCACATTTACACCACAAGTTTCAACCGTCCCGCTCTGCATTCCTTTTGCACTAGTTCAGAGATAGTTCTGAGATTTGTAGTTCGGAACTAGCGCTTTGTCAGACTGTCTCTTAATTTTACTGCAGGGATAGTTCAGTATAACTATGTATGTGTGTATGAATGCATACAGGTTGAGCTAATTAAACTGTATCACAACGGGCCTCCTTAGGCCCGAGAGTATCTCCATCGCGGATTTGGATAAAGGCAGTCACCGTTACATAACTTTACGGTGTATGTATGTACATTAGGGTGGTAGAAAGAAAGTAAAGTTGGAATTATAATGCTCACCCCTTAGCATTGTTCTATGTCGAAAAAAATAGATGTACTACAGTTTTACGCCTACTGCTGCAAACGGCGATTGAATATTTACGAAAAGCTTTTTATCTCAGAAACACACTAGGAGGATTCCCATTCCCTGCCGAGGGGCAACCGCTATAAGACGAAACTTTTTCTTTTTTCGGAAACTGTGCTCGATCTCAGGCCCTGCGGTATAAACACTTAAGTAAAAATAATTACTTACAAAATGTTTCCATCCATATTTTTTATGATTTCATTAATAGTTCACACATGCCATATGGGTACATTCTTGAAATTAATTTTCTTCGTTTATATCTTGATGTAATTGCGAAAGTACAGTCTTTAATAGAAATCAAAAAAATTTGCAAAAAATCTTTTATTTTAAAATTTGGCCGCTGTTAAAATTTAAATTTTTTCATTCACAGTGCAAACTTAAAATGAAAATATGTATCTTACGATTGAACAGCTTTCGCTAAAAACGAAACATTTTTATTGAATTCTTCAACCACCAAAACCGGTTTAGAGCGAAATTTCACTATTTGAAAACAACAATCGAAATGTTTTACGAGTATATTAAAATGGTTGACTAGAAAATAACGGGACTTTCCGTTGTTTGTCAGCTTTTTCCTTTTGTGACTTAAATAAACCTCGTCAGCAACCCTGGCTATCTCCGCGAAGGTATTGTCAGATGAAATTATGCGAAAATTAATTAGCCTATTACCAAAATCATAATTTTTATGCACTTTAACGCATTTTCGCCAAAATATGCTTTTTTGTGTCATAATATGCATTTGCATATGCGATATGCATTTGCATGTTTTTGTCTTCGCTACTTATTACTTTAAACGAGCAATTTTTGCATAAATGTACGTATATATATCCATAAGGTTCTCGGAAACGGCTGTAACGATTTTGGTGAAATTTTGTACACAGATAATGTTTTGCATTTTAAGGTTATCTGAATAAATATTATCGCCTAGAAGTCTCGTATAAGGTTACCACCTATTCGAAATTAGTTACAAATTAATTAAAACATCAATGTGGATATTAGATGGAAGGTATTTTAAGAAATCTTATATTTGCTTAGAAAAAAAGGTAAAATATTACTATTCATGGGTACCAAGAGAAGGTTCGTAAACCGGGTTTTCCCTATGTACAAAATGTTATCCTTTAGGATAATAGTGTAAGGTTGCCACTTATTTTTGATTCTACACAATTTATGTAAAACATCGCAATATGGATATCAGGTGAAAGTTATTGTGTTGAGAACGTTGGTCCAAAAATATTTTGGATCAGGGTTGCCACGCTTCTTTGTAATACGAATTTTTATTTTGTTAATTTCAATCAGCATTTTTTTATATGTATACACTGTACATATTCGCTCAAGATATGTACTATTCATTCCAGTGTATTTCTAAATAGGGTTACCGCCGAAATTTTAAAGTAAGAAATTTACTTAATAGATATCGAAATCCCATTCTTTTTCTAAAATATTTTTTTAAAGCTATCCAAATGACCAGTATTTTATATCCAAGCCTTGAAAACTTTAAAAAGAATATGCACTCCGAACAAAGCTGGGTCAACCTGGTATTTTCTTTTAAATTCAGATGCTTCTATTTTTTAAAACTAAAGGACTTTCAAATGGTACATCGGCGCCCATTATTCCTGTATATTCATACTCCAACACTTAAGGCTCCAAAATGCATAGCGTCGATATGTTTTCAAAAGCACTGACGATGTCATCATTGCGTCAAAATAAATAAAAGTTTAAAAATAAAATAAATAACCGAAAAAGGAAATGAAAATATTGAACTAAGCCGATGGCGCATTCATTGGTACAATTTGAACTGCTAGGTACAAAAGCAAAACATCCCCACATATATACCCCTACTTTTATATGTATTATCTAAATACATGTAAAGCCAATTTCACTACTCGAAAGTCATTTGCGATTTACTTTTTTAATACTTAATCTCTACACCTAAATATATACATACATATGTACGTATGTAAATATGTAATGTGCTTGTAATTTAGCTCAGAATCTTCCAACGCTATTTGTTTACAAACATTTGCTCCTTTGTCTTCTTCATTGCCCTGCTGTCGACCCCTTAGCTCTGCGGTTTGCTGCTATTCATTGAACCCACACAACAACTAAAAATATTCAACTTCTGCATTTCCATTGCTGACATTTGCGAATGTACAAATCTTTGTATTTACATATGTATATATTTGTAGTGTCCCAGTAGAAATCGGTTGTATGCATTCGTGAAGAATGCTTGCTATATGAATAGTGAATAGTGTGAACAATTTATGCGTAGTCATGAATTTCCACGAATAAATTCAAATTCCAGCGAATTGCAAGCGAATGAACGTTGTCGTCGTGTTAAGTAGATTTCTTGATAAATTTGAAGTGGAATTTTTGTAATATTTTCAGTCTTGTACAAAAATTTTAGTGAACAGACGTGTTGTACGATACTATTTTCAGCACAAACGGGCTTTTACAAGATATGCATTTGAATATGTAAATGCTACTTGTTTGTATGTCTCCGTATATTAAAATGTATCAGAAAAGTGGCATTTACATATGGGGATACATATCTTGTAAGAATGCTTTAATACTGTTCCATCAATGCATTTTTGTATATTTGAAACATTAATACCGCCATATGCATACAGCAGTAGTACAAGTGCATGATTAAGGTACGCATACGCTCTGAGAAACCACGCGTGTTAAATGGAAATGAAGGTTCATTTATATTAGCATGTATACACAGCAGCAAGCTCATGCCACCAACAGCGATATCGTATGCTTAAAATTTCTACTGGGGTGTTTGGCATATTCTCCCACGTTCCATACATCCGTTTGCCGGTTAACGCAGCGGTCAAGTTTTGCGCTGCTTATTGTTTATATGCGTTTGTTTTAACTTTTTTGGCTTTTGTGTGTTTCTCTTTCTTTGTGCATGCTTCCTCTGCTTCCTCTTACATACATACTTTGNCGCTGCTTATTGTTTATATGCGTTTGTTTTAACTTTTTTGGCTTTTGTGTTTCTCTTTCTTTGTGCATGCTTCCTCTTACATACATACTTTCCGGATTGATTCATTCTTATTTATTTACGTATTTATTCAATTTGTAATTAAATTTCAAAATCGAATCCAAATGCCATTCCTATTGCCTTCGCTCAGCAGATATGTTTATTTGTTTGTTTGTCCTTATTTCTGAAAGTTTTGCGCCTAATCTGCAATAGCAGATGTTGCAATCACGCCATTGATTTGGATTTACTGGTATTAATTTGAATGATATTTTGCAGCACTGTGGCTTGAGGTTTAACCTCATTCCAGTCCACACATTTACATAATCAGGCAACGCTACGAAAAAAAGTACCAGCTGCCAAGCAGAAAAAGTATCGAAAAGCATCAAAAGCAAACAAAACTTATTTCTTAAACTTTTATTTGAAAAACAAATAATAAATAAAATTTATAATTAAATTCATAGCTGTAAAAAAATTTAATATTGTTTGCTTTAACAAAAACAGAGAATCTGTATAGGGCCCCTAAACTACAACAAATCATTTCGCAACCCGAGACTTGTACAAGTCAATATTGTGGAAATTACTATACAATAAACCTTATTTTGGAGAAACGTTGCTCAAGTAAATAAGTGCAAGAAATATAAATGTGTGTTGTATATTTGGATAGTTTCAGCTTTAAAACGCAAAAAAAAAAGATTATAAAAAACAAATATTTTTTCTTCGCTGTTATCCATATTTTACAGCACCATGTGGGCACTAAAATGTCAAAACTAGACTAAAAATTGCGCAGTTGTCACAAACGCAGCACAAAGCATGAGCAAAATATCAAAATGATTTGGATTTTAGCGCAATAACTGTGCAATTTGGTGCAAACAACCCCAAACACCATACAAACGACCGACGCAAGCCCGATATTGCGAAATGTTTTTGTGTGGTTTAGGGGTCCTATAACCGTGGCGTGTGCAAAGAAATTCCGGGTTGTATTTCCCTTATAAGAGTTACCAAATTAAACTTATAAATGAATATAAAATTTTAAGACTTCAACTAACTAGAAAAAAATTATTTGCCTTTAAACTAGTAATATAATTCATAGTTTTCAAAAATTCATTTCTGCCAGCCAAAGTATCAAAATGGGGCATTTGTGAACAAAAAAGTATCGAAAGTATCAAATCACAAAATTTAGAAAAAAAAAAGTATCAAAAATGATACAATTGTACCAAAACGGCAACGCTGCCCACGAAATTTTGCTTTAAAAATTTGCATACATATACCCACATACATACATACATACATATTTGGCGAAATAAGGAAATACATTGGGAAGTTTTGCTAAGCGTGTAAAAAGCAAAAAGACCATGTATTTGGACTACCGCATTCCTATCGTCCTCTTCGCCGTTAAACTTAGTTAGATGACGCTCTATTTTTCTTATTCCCACATCATGATTCAGCGTGCCCTTAACTGGACTATTTTCCCAAATCTAAAATGGTTTTCGGTTTAAAGTTATTTTGATATGCTGTGGAAACAGCCGTTAGTTTATAGGTACTTTTCTTGTCCTTCTAAAAGAGTTCTGGTTATAAATTGGTCGCAGGTATACTTAGCTTTCAACTAGCAAATTTCCGTAATTCTACTTTTAACTTCCCTGAGCGAGTCGCCCATTTCTAGCGATTGGATTTACAATTTGTGCATAGCCGTGTTATTTACCTCATCCACTTTCTCATACCCAACTCTCTTCTAGAGTATTCCACTAGTTGCGACCTAACCGAGGAAGACCAGAGTATCTGAATTATAGTGAAATAATATAACGGTTGATTTTGTAGAATTTGGTTTGCCCCATTTGGTTACATATAAACAGAATTTATTTTTGCATGGAAGAAAACCGTAACATCTTCGACAAAAAAAATCTAAAAAATCAACCGTAATTTTTAGAGATTTGAAACTTCTGCTTTATTCTATTAAAATACAATGTGCTAAAAATTGCTTACTTACAGTCCTTCTAGGAAATCTAATGAAAAAAGCTCGAAATTTTTACGAAAGTTTGTTGAATTTTGTTGAAATATTGAACAACGTCTGAAACTTGAATTAATGCGAGTTTTGTAAAAGAATGAACTATATTTTTATAAAAAATAACTAAAATTAAATAAAAAAATATAAGTTAAATCTTGTCAAAATGTGGTGCGGCTATATAAATCTGTCGACCACTGTCTGTATATGTATGTATAAATGTCGTAGGTCGGACATTTTTCATTTTTTTCTGTAAACTTGTGCAATACTCAATCTAAAGATTGTTAAAAAAAAAGACGTGCACAACGAAAGTATGTAGAAGCAAAACAATAAATCATAGCTTATTTCACTCTCGAAAGGTCTGGTTATAATTATTATTTTTTCTAAAAGTAACCTTTTCTTCTGCAGCACATTTATTATTTTATCAAAGAGATGATTTTACTTAAAAAGGATGGTATAACAAAACACATGCTTACAAGGTTTATAACCTTTTCTCCTGCAATTTAAGTATTATTCGAATTGCCTTTATTTAAATTTTAAAAGAAGAGTGCCTATGCTCGTATACATATTTATGTATGTACATATTCCCAACCAGCACGTGTAGTAGTGATACATTTGGCTTTGATTGTACAACCTCATCGGTGCTACCTAACTGACATAACAGCAATATAATGGTTTATATTCGCATTAAACGATTTATAAGTTGGTACGCCGCATTCAAAAGGAATCATTCTGGTATGGCATGTAGACTGTTTATGTAACGTAAACCAGCTATCTTCGATTTTCTTTTGTCACAATTTTTTTTTTTTTTTTGTATCGGTTTCTGCCCCGGCTATTGGCTGACAGCCACCAATTATTTTGGCATTACAACCCTTTAAGTGTTTAAGTGGAAAGTAATTAGCTTCTGTTTAGTCATCACTCTTCGCATCTTTTTGGCTCAATAGCAGCAGCACACCGANTAAAAAAAAAGACGTGCACAACGAAAGTATGTAGAAGCAAAACAATAAATCATAGCTTATTTCACTCTCGAAAGGTCTGGTTATAATTATTATTTTTTCTAAAAGTAACCTTTTCTTCTGCAGCACATTTATTATTTTATCAAAGAGATGATTTTACTTAAAAAGGATGGTATAACAAAACACATGCTTACAAGGTTTATAACCTTTTCTCCTGCAATTTAAGTATTATTCGAATTGCCTTTATTTAAATTTTAAAAGAAGAGTGCCTATGCTCGTATACATATTTATGTATGTACATATTCCCAACCAGCACGTGTAGTAGTGATACATTTGGCTTTGATTGTACAACCTCATCGGTGCTACCTAACTGACATAACAGCAATATAATGGTTTATATTCGCATTAAACGATTTATAAGTTGGTACGCCGCATTCAAAAGGAATCATTCTGGTATGGCATGTAGACTGTTTATGTAACGTAAACCAGCTATCTTCGATTTTCTTTTGTCACAATTTTTTTTTTTTGTATCGGCTTCTGCCCCGGCTATTGGCTGACAGCCACCAATTATTTTGCCATTACAACCCTTTAAGTGTTTAAGTGGAAAGTAATTAGCTTCTGTTTAGTCATCACTCTTCGCATCTTTTTGGCTCAATAGCAGCAGCACACCGACAACAAGCAAACACAGCCATTTATTTAGCCTACCCACGTGCGTTTGGGTAGCTCCATTGCTGGCTTAGTCAGAATTTTCAATTTCCATTTATTTTCAACTATTTTTTTTTTATTTTCTTGCCCGGTTTTTTGGGAGATTTTCTTNTATTTCATTTTATTTTATTTTACTTTATTTCAATTTATTTTATTTAGTTCTTTTTAATGAATAAACAATATTTTAAACTTCCGAACTGAAAAATGTCACTAAAATGAAATGTTTTACCAAAAGTTGTATCTTTTTCTGAGATTGAAAAAAAAAATGTATCAAAAAATATTTCTTTAATTATTTAGCCTTTTTTATTTATTCCTTATTGCTTCTCATTTAATTCGTTTTAACTTGTTTTGTATTTCACTTTCGATAATATTTTAATTTTTATTCTAGCGCAGAATCTATTTTCATATACATAATTCATTTCATTTTTTTAATCGACTTCTCAAAAAGGACCAAGGTTATCAATTCGTCGGAATATATATATATTTTTTTATGTATGTTACCGCATAACTTTGAACCACGTTAACCGATTTCTATAACTCTTTTTTTTTAAAGAAAAGGTGTTACCTCACAAGTGGTCCCATATTAACTTGCTTTAAATACGATCATCTGATCATGAAGAAATTAACGATAATAATAATTTTGTGTATGAGATTTGAAGTCGGATTTGTCTTTTGCTTNCCCAACCAGCACGTGTAGTAGTGATACATTTGGCTTTGATTGTACAACCTGATCGGTGCTACCTAACTGACATAACAGCAATATAATGGTTTATATTCGCATTAAACGATTTATAAGTTGGTACGCCGCATTCAAAAGGAATCATTCTGGTATGGCATGTAGACTGTTTATGTAACGTAAACCAGCTATCTTCGATTTTCTTTTGTCACAATTTTTTTTTTTTTTTGTATCGGTTTCTGCCCCGGCTATTGGCTGACAGCCACCAATTATTTTGGCATTACAACCCTTTAAGTGTTTAAGTGGAAAGTAATTAGCTTCTGTTTAGTCATCACTCTTCGCATCTTTTTGGCTCAATAGCAGCAGCACACCGACAACAAGCAAACACAGCCATTTATTTAGCCTACCCACGTGCGTTTGGGTAGCTCCATTGCTGGCTTAGTCAGAATTTTCAATTTCCATTTATTTTCAACTATTTTTTTTTTATTTTCTTGCCCGGTTTTTTGGGAGATTTTCTTTGGCCAAATGAGAAATATGTATTTAGGTATGTGTATGTGTTTACCGGCAAAATTTCTCTACCTTCGCATAGCACCTATGACGTACAATTCTTTGCTTTTGCCCACAATGTTTTTGTGTATGTTTTGACACTAATGAGCAATTAAATAAACAAAATTCTATAATCTGGTGGGAAATTTCTGGAATTGAATTCGGTATTTTGTTGATGCATCATATTTTGTTTATCCTATTGATTACAATGGCCAATGGATGTAAATACCGAAAACTTTTAACTTACGTGAATTCTTGGAAACGTTTTTTTTTTTTCAATTTAGTAAGAAGGGTTCAATGGATAAGTATTAAACTGTAGCTTACCTGATGCACATGTACATCACAAATGATATTGGACGATTTGCATAAGCATTCAGTGCGTATACGTAACGTGAAAAGGCTGTAATGATTACATTGAGTAAATAGTTACGCATACGCCATGCACAACTCAACTGTATTGCCTTCTATTGTACTTACATAGATGCCTACGTATTTATGTATGTATGCTTGTGAATATGCATTTGTTAGTACATAATTGCATTACGTATATTAAATCAGGCAACCAAGGTTTTTCTATGGTTCTCTAGTCAAGTTTCCAATTATAAGTGACGAGTGGAATGCAATCTATCTTCCTTTTTCCATAATTTTATTTTATTTTATTCTATTTCATTTTATTTTATTTTATTTTATTTTATTTTATTTTACTTTATTTCAATTTATTTTATTTAGTTCTTTTTAATGAATAAACAATATTTTAAACTTCCGAACTGAAAAATGTCACTAAAATGAAATGTTTTACCAAAAGTTGTATCTTTTTCTGAGATTGAAAAAAAAAATGTATCAAAAAATATTTCTTTAATTATTTAGCCTTTTTTATTTATTCCTTATTGCTTCTCATTTAATTCGTTTTAACTTGTTTTGTATTTCACTTTCGATAATATTTTAATTTTTATTCTAGCGCAGAATCTATTTTCATATACATAATTCATTTCATTTTTTTAATCGACTTCTCAAAAAGGACCAAGGTTATCAATTCGTCGGAATATATATATATTTTTTTATGTATGTTACCGCATAACTTTGAACCACGTTAACCGATTTCTATAACTCTTTTTTTTTAAAGAAAAGGTGTTACCTCACAAGTGGTCCCATATTAACTTGCTTTAAATACGATCATCTGATCATGAAGAAATTAACGATAATAATAATTTTGTGTATGAGATTTGAAGTCGGATTTGTCTTTTGCTTAAAAATTACTTGTTTTATTATGTATTTTGTTTTAATTTGTTTTTTTTTTTGCTTGCCCTTTTTATGTAATTTGATGTTTAAATACAATACTCTTCACTATATTTTTACTGTTTTTACCTTTTAAAAGTAATCCTGTAGCTGTAACAATTAATAAGTCCACGCACAAATCGAATACAATGAAAAACTTTTAATAAAAACAACAAACGGAAATGGCAACAACCTACTCAACAGGGTGAATGAGTATTTGCTAATACTTAACGCCACAAACTGCACACAACAACAGTGAGCACAACAAAGTAACAAAACGACTACATTACCGCCGCCATTGCCGTAAAATTCATTCACAATTCGCAGCATTAGGCCAGCAGTGGAGCAGCGGTTGGTTTTTTGTTAATATTTTCTTGCTTGTGTTTGTTTTCGCATAACCGCAAACACAGCTACTAATCTGCTTAACCCTCTAACTGTCGGTGAATCAGCGCTGACTAGACTGTTAGGCAGCGACACAAGAGCAATCGGCATGCTGCTGCGCCAGCTGAGCGTCGCCGCCATCGCCGCTCTGATATTGCTCATTTTTGCTTCGTTGGACTACGTCGCTACCCGATTGTTAGAATCGTTGTTGTTTACATTTGAGATATTCGCCTAACAGAGTACCAGGAATAGTATAAAACACAATCGTACTACCCCAACCGTTCATCACCCTCCACCCAACATTTCTTGGTCATGGGGGTGGGCGGCGAAAACAAAACAATATGAATATGAAGTTGCTGCTGCTATATTCCTACTATTTCTGCTGTTGTCGTTTTCGTTGTTGCATCGGCATTGCTTCGGCCTTGCTCCACGTTGACGTTGGCTTTGACGCCGACGTTGCTGGAGACTGCGTCGCCGTAAAAACGACTGTCAAAAGCTTTTCTCCACTCAGTATTGTCGCGCCTTTTGATGTGCGTACATGAGAGAGCGATTGTAAGATACACGTTTTATGTTTTAAATCGTCAAAACAAATCCTTATTCGGGGGTTTAAAGAAATGTTTTCTAACTGAGGAAGTATGTATATTAAGTGAAAATTTCGTGGAATATTTTTGTGAAAACGGAAAACAGTTAATTGGTGCTTTTTGAGTGAAAAAGTTATTTGGCATAGTGCAAAAAAAATCCTCGAAAATAATAACTAAAACAATAGTTTTTCAATTAAAACGACCTCATGCTCAATAAAAATTGTTTAATAAAATAATATAATTTGAAAAAAAATATCAAATGTATTATAAAAATAAATACAAAATAGTAGAACATTAAAAAATGCGAGAAATTAAACACCCTAACAAATGAAAACAATCAATATTAAACGCCCAAAATTCGAACTCAAAAAAAAATTACGTATATATTAAAATATAAAACAATGCAAAAAATAAAGAATTTAATAAGATTTAATATCAAACCCCCAATAACATTTTTTCAATAATATACTTATAGACAAACATTAATAAAGTTATAAACACAAACTTTGCATTTTTTGTTTCCAAAAATATATTAATTTTTTGAAGTGGATTAGTTTAAAAGTTTTAGGTAAATTTTTTGACTATAAAAAATCAGAGAAATATAGTCTTAAAGTAATTTTAATCTCTAAAACCTTAAATACATAGCTTTCTTTATCAGAAAATTTCACCCAATCTCTGTGGCAATATGCCGATTTGTATGTGGCTCGCTTAGCTTATTAGCGTCGCCTTCAACGACGCGCAGGAGTAATTATCGAAAAGTCACTCAATCGCACCGATTTTCCCAAATGGCGCATGCATATTTATAGTCAAAGTCGTGCGATTATTTTCAAAATTTCAAATCTCAAATATATGAAACTAATAATCCACAAAAAATAACAACAACAAAAAAATAGCCGCGACCACCACCCACCTCCATTTTGAATTAAACTAAATTGTTAAATTGTGCCAAACATCAAAATATACATACATACATATGTATACACAACAAAATCAAATGTGATGTGCAATGTGTAAAAAAATTACTAAAATTTCGGTAATGTATGTATGTTAGTGCATGTGTAGGAACAAATATTTTGTTGTATTTTTTTATATTATTTTTTTTAGAAATATTCAGTAAGCTTATCTGAATTGAAAATCGCCACATGTGCAGCAAATCTCGCCGCATGAAACTGAGCAAATCTTAAATACGCACTCGTTAAACACACAATACAACGAGAATTATTAGGAAAATAAGAAAACAACTGAACAAAATTCAAAACGAAAACCATATCAGCAGGCCGGTCGGTTACTTGGTATGCCGGGATGACTCTAAACAACTATGTACATATGTACGAATTTATTTTGTTTGCTTCAAAACACAAAAGAATAAATACAAAGAATTGTGGTAGCGTCATAAATTCGGATTTTTATTTTCACTCGCAATGAAAATTGTTTGAATATTGCACAAATGCGTGCATAAGTAGACATTTAACTACAAAAATATTATTTCAAACTGTGCAACTTCAAATATGTACGCATAAGTATTTTTGGTATACAAAATAATTCGATGAATTCACTCATTTACCAGCACTCAGAGCAACAATTTACCTGTTTGGCAGCCTACCAAACAGTTCCAAAAATTCAAATCTTTCCTTGATGCCGTTTTTTTTTGCATTTCGACATACACAAATGTAGTAAAAACATACAGTATTGTGCATATAACTTGCTACAAATTTCAAAGTGAAATTGCTTGCCACTAATGTTAATTTTTTTTTATTTTTAATAATTTTCATTTAAAATATAGCTCATTGCATATAAATACTTTGTACAAAATTTATAAAACTTATACCAATTTCAAAACATCGTCATTAAAATTTCAAAGTTTTTAATTCGAATTTTTTTAAGTTTTGAATATCCATTTTTGAAGTTAATTCAATTTGAGTATAACCGTTTATGGTTTTAGAATTTTTTCGCAGGTGATACTTCGCGTATTCGTCCATTAGATTTTGTTAAAAATTGTATGACAATTTTTCTGTAATTTGTTTATTTTTTATAAATTTTGTGCAAAGTTTTAAAATTTTATTTACGTAAGTACATATTTGGCTTCTGTTATAGATCGAACTCAATATCGTCACCTGAAATGCAAAAAGACGTAACAGACATCATCGTTGAAATGCAAAAAGTCATAATTAAAAAAAAATTCAAAATTCACTATTTGATTTATATGATGGATTGCATAGAATTACAACTCCCCACATCATTTTATGAAAAAAAAACAAATTAAAATATTTGTCACGACTTTTTCCATTTCATTTACGATGTTGTTTACGTCTTTCAGGTGACGATATATACCTACATACATACATACGTGTATTTTAAATGAAAACGAATTGTAAACGAATAAATAAACAATTTCATTTTTAAACTTGTTGCAATGATATGATGATACAANAAACAAATTAAAATATTTGTCACGACTTTTTCCATTTCATTTACGATGTTTTTTGCGTCTTTTTACATTTCAGGTGACGATATATACCTATATACATACATACGTGTATTTTAAATGAAAACGATTTGTAAACGAATAAATAAACAATTTCATTTTTAAACTTGTTGCAATGATATGATGATACAATATGTACTATGTACATTAGGGTGTCTCACAAAAAAAGTTACTGGGTTTTCACCGGAATTCTAAAATTTATTATTTTTTAAGACTCTGCCAAATAATTTCGGAAAATAAGAACATTTACGATTTGAAAATAGCACCAAAAATGACATTATTTTAATTCCGCTGATAAAATTTGTACGTATTTTTATTCAGACCTTTTAAACTTAAACTCTTCTCACCTCATATGATTTAAAAAAAAGAAATAAAACCTAATTCATAAAGAAAAACTCAAGTTTTAGAAATATTTTAGCAGGAGTCTCAATATATGAATAAAGTTTATAATTCTGTTGGAAAATCAGTACCGATTTTTTTTTGTTTACACGGAGAGTAATGCTCCCCAATATATAGAGATGTGCATTAGGCCTGGTCAATTTGTATGGGAGATTTTTTCGTCTATGCGCGTATATCACAGAAGGATTATACCTGCAATTCTAAGCAAATTTTCCGAAGCAACCATGGGTTTAAACTCGATTTGGAGTTTGCCAAATTGCGAAAATAGGTTTCTTATTGTTTTGCTGTAGTGTCGTAAAGAAGTGCTTAAATTTTGTATAAAAATATGCTTTAAGGGGTTTTTTTTTGGCAGGAGAAATTTATATACTTATATTTTTCTTAAAACTTCCACCAGAGGGCGCAGGAATGAAAATTTTCTCATATTTTCGAAACCTATTTTCGCAATTTGGCAAACTCAAAACTAATATTAGACCCATAGTAAGCAAATTTGCTTAAAATTACACGTACAATCCTCCTATGCTATACGCCCATAGTCAAAACTAATTTACCCGCCCTAATGTGCATGCATATGTACATAGATAGATCTTAAGAGTCCACCATGCCATTTCAGTTAACAACATTTGAAATTAAATAATTTTATACTACCTAACCTAAATAAATAATATATGTTTTGTTTTCTGTGAGAAAATATTTATCTATTTAAACACATAAATTTTGTACTATTTGGAAAATGTGCAAAAATATTGCTTCTAAAATTTAAGCAGCTCATTAAATATTTCTCAACTTTCTTTATTTGCATTTAATAAATTCAAAGCATTTCTGTAAATCTGCATCGGAAAGTAAATTTTCGTATGCAAAACATCTCGTTTATTTAAAAATTTTAACGAAAACATTAGCAACGTAAAGAGATATTAAGCAGTCTGTTTGATCATGTTTATTTCTCACAAAACAAATCTGGGTTTTCTAGGTTCCTATTGGTACAGTGCTCGGTCCAGACTATTGTCAGAACTGAGAGCGGAAGCTGCAGAAACTCTTTTCCACAGTGCGTCTTAGTTTACCAAAGAAACTCCTATACTCGCCCTGTCGCGAGATATGATTGCAAGAGTAACCCCACTTAGCCAATTAATCAGCCATGCAGCTTTCTGCAGTCTTAAGAATGTGCCCTGGAAGCCAAATTAGCCTAATTTTTAACTAAATCGAGGTAACCGCTATATTTGGGTTAAGCATTTCCCGACCAATTTCGATATTTACTCTTCGTATCGATATTACGTTGGTATGTAGCCAATCGACACTGCCTCTTTTTATAGTGTACATATTTGAAATAAGCTACAGTTCCCGGATGCCTAAACTCGTGTGTTTAACGAATAGTTCGTTTATTATCCATTCCTTACTGATATTAAAATATCTTTACTGTAAGTCGTTCGCCATTCACTCCTTGGAGGGATGTATGTAGTCTTAGATCCAATCGGAGACAGCTTCGGAGCGTACGCGAAGTTGAAGTTGTATGCATAAAAATGTAAGTTGTCAAAAATCTCGAAAAGTCCGGAAAATATCTCGAAAAGTTACAAAAGTCTCGAAAAAATTCTGAAATGGCCCGAAATATTCCCACAAGGTCAGCAAAAACCCCAAAACATCGGTCATCCTGTTTGGGAAATTTTGGCGATCGGCTGTGGGTTCAGAGTTATGGTATAAGAACCGGTTCATGAGTATCTCACACCGCGGTTCAGTTCAAACTTTTTTATAATAAAATATACAAATATTTAAAAAATATAACAAACACTACATATACATACATATATTATGTACAGTGACTCAAACAAGTTTTCACGTGTTGATTTTTTTTTTTAATATTGACAATTTCTTTCAAGTTAAATTATTTTGTTATTTTCAAAGTTTCAAACATTATACAAAATTTAGAAAAATTCAACGAATTTTCATAAAAATTTCGGATTAAGACGTGAACAATTGGTTGAGTTAGGGGGTCCAGAAAAATTAAAAAAAAAAAATCACCCATATTTTTTGTTAAAAAAAAGAAGATCTTTAGATGTGCCTGAAAGCCCTAAGGGGTGAGAGCTTAACATTTTAAACTTTTTTTTCTTAGGGTTGCATTTTTACAAAAGTTGTGCATTACAAAACATGAAAAGTTATTTATTGGATTTTCGTTTTGAACCGAGCCGAAAATTTTTTCGGAGTGGGTTTCGACACTGCAAAATAAAAATGGTTCAGTTCGATGCGCGACTGCGAGTCAGTTTAAAACCCGGTTTGGTTGAAAACCGGTTTGCAGCCCTGCTTTTAATAGATCTTAGTTCCCATCATACGGTATTCTTTCGCAGAAACTTTATTAAAGTTTATTTTTTAATAGCTAGTACAAAAGTTAGATTATTCTGCAAAAAAATTTTTGCACAATAAAATTGAATACATATTATTCGCCGAAGTTGAAAATCATGCAACAGCATCTTAACTCTATTATACCACAATGCGAGCTGATTTGAAATTGAGACCATTGTCATGACATGTCACGCATGAGTCGTTGATTCCACTGTCACCACAAAGCGTTTGTGCAGCGCTAATTACACGTGCATAGATACATATGTACATAGAAATACATCTGTTTATGATAATTTGAAGAAAGTACATAAGTAAGGACTTTCACATAGGCGACTGCAAACGCTTTTCATTGTTACAGGTATTTAAAACTCGCAGCGCGTCTTCAGCTGCTGCTGCTATTGCACTTTTCTTTTGTTTCTAAGCAATGCATCATTGTTTTATTATTAACACATTTTTCTACATTTGATTACTTTCCGCTACAAAGACTGCTGCCGCTGTCGTTGCTGCTGGAGCTGCTGGGGCTGCAGTTGCTGCTTGCTGCTCAGACGTTTATTGACATTTCTCCATTTCATTGTCACACATTGTAGGCACCCAATGATGCAGTGGCTGATGATGTTGGCTGCACCAAGCGAGAGTACCAGGCTTTGCAATTATTGTTGCGAGCGCGTTGTGTGCCATTTCACAGTTGGCAATGTCGCCTGCTGTTGTTGTTGTTGCCACCGTTCGTTTGCGCCTACTTGCTTTGCGCCTTTTTTTGTTGCGGTTTTTGTTACAAGTCGGTGGTATCGCTGACGCTGTTGGTGTTGGTGTTGTTGGCAATGACATTGCACTTCGCTCGAGTGTTGCAGCTCTTAGTCTTCAATGGTAGTGTAGTGCCACTGCTGGTGAATGCCACTTTTCGCACAATGTTGCATTATTGCTTGCAGCATTTTTTGTTTGTATGACATAAAAAAAAAAAACTCTACTCGCATTTACCGCAAGTTGATTTTTTTGTTTTTTATTTTTCGCTCGCCAGCCATTGAGTGGCTCTCAGCCTTAATACTCGTACTATTTGTGCGGTGGGCTCTTCTTCATTCAATTATATTTATAATTTTTTTTTTATGAAAAATTCGTCGATTCTCGTTACTCTGTTAATGCAAATCGCAGACAGTATTGTTTGCACCGAATGCAAGCAGGCAGCCACAGCCTTTTGTTGGCAACTCACAACGACGCGACGTTTAGCCTGGAATCTGCACCACTTTCTTAAGCTTTAGTCGATTGTCTGTGGTCGGCAATTTTATTTTGGTGTCCGTCGGTGCTGTTTTCGTTGTTACAACCTTGTGGGATTTTTAATCCATCACTGTCGTCGCATAGTTATTTCATACTAAGTATGTACTTATGTACATACGTACATGGACGTGTTGATGGAGTTCTATTGTATGCAGATGTATGAAATCGTTAACACTCCTCACTCTTTGTATGGTAATAAATTATGTTTGGTCATAAAGTATGGCATGCGAATTTTTACGAATTGAAGTTTATCGTATTAATTGAGTTTTCTTCCCACACTTGCGCAGACGAAAGGTGGAGGAAATGTTCTTTTATCCGCAGATTAATACAGATCGAAATATTTTCATATGGGTGCTTTTGCGTTTTATGTGGCGATTTTCCTTAGGAAAATTTGATTGTCTCAGATGACGAAAATAAATGCTACTGCTTTAAATAGAGAAAATACCGGGCGGACGAAAACCCATGCCACAATACATAATTTCGTTCTAACTGTTCAAAATCAAAAAAAAAACTTAATTTTGATTTTAAGAAAAAAAAAATTAATATTTAATTCGTTTAAATTTAAAATTAAGACTTAAAACGGCCGTTTCTTAAAGCAGCTTTTAAAATTTATCTGCACTTCAAAGAGATTTTTTGAGAACAAAATTTGTGTTTGAATGGCAGTTAAATTTTAAATTTGACGGTAACTTATTTTTAGTAATTGTCATTTGCTATTTTTGGAATTTTATTTTTGAAATCATAAATTCGTCTTTTATTTTAGATTTTTTATTCAAGATAAGTATTTAAAACGAGTAAACAAAAATTACATTACTTCTGTTTTTTAAATATAGTTCCCCAATAATTTGTAATACTAAAAATTATAATCGGTGTGCTTTTCTTGTGTTTCATTTAATTTTTTATATCACTTTATTTAATTTTATTTGATTCTAATTTTCTTATTTTATTTTTTAAGAACATACCTATATTGTTATATTTTATGCAGTTCAATTTATTTGTTTCCTTTAATAAAGGATGAAAGAGTAACTTTAAAATTTTATTTTTGCAATTTCTTTTCGTACAATATAGTATTTTTTTCATTTTGATGTAATTTAATTTAATTTGATTACTTTATTTTACTTCATTTTATTGATTTACAGGGTGCTCGAACATTTATTGCATTTTATTGAAATTTTTAGACTTACACTCACTAAAATTGCCTTCAGCGTCAATAACAGCTTCAATGCTCCGCGTCCATATGCAGTGACTCAAGATTATGGTTTTGGTTAAATCATAGCTCGAAATATTACGAATATTTAAAAAAAATCAACACTTTACTTAAGGGGCATGTGCTTTCTTGCTCACAACTCTTTAACCCATAACAGTCGCCGAAAACTTTGTTCGCAATACATGTGAAACGTCTGAAAGATTTGTACATAGTTTCATACCGCTTTGTGAGATTCTTGCAGTTCTCAGTGAGCTTTGTAAGCAAACGATCGGGTTACTTTAAAAAACTGGTCTATTTCAAAGCAAGTTATATACAAGCTTGTAAAAACGTGTACGTACCAAGTTGAACAAATATATGAGTGTCCTCAAATACCTGACCCACCCTGTGGTTTATTTATATTTTATTTCAATTAACCTAACCGCAAAAATTACTTAACCGAAAATTTTGGAAACAAATTTCGCTTATGTTTTTTGTTAAGTTATTTTATAAAATTTTTATTTTCATTTCATTTCATTTTTACTTTATTTTTTTGTGTTGTTTTTATTAAATACAAATTTCCATTCACACATTTTAATTTTGCTTCTTTTTATTTTATTTAGCTTAATTTAATTTAGTTTATATTTAATTTTTGCATCTATTTTATTTCAGGTTTTAATAGTATTTTATTCTCAATTCAATTTTATTAATTTCACTTTTAAATTTTCAATTATTTTCTTATTTGCTTAATTAAATTGAAATCTCTCTCAGTGGCCTTTTGCATGCATTTGTACAAACATACGTACATATGTATAGGCATCCATCTGAATATTTACAACTTCCGCTCAATTCCAATTATCAACTGAACAGTTGCAAAATTACTTAAACATTGCTCCTTCAATATCCAATGCACACGTATTTTGCACACCCACCCAAATTCTGAACAATTTCCCTTTTAACTAGATATCTGCGCACTGCGTACTATTTACCTTTGCTTGCCACCTGCACCTCCATCTACACTCCGCAATTCACGATAGCATGCAAAACATTGCATATCCTGCGGCGTCGCTTACACAGTCATG
Source organism: Rhagoletis zephyria (assembly GCF_001687245.7). Lineage (NCBI taxonomy): Eukaryota > Metazoa > Arthropoda > Insecta > Diptera > Tephritidae > Rhagoletis > Rhagoletis zephyria. The sequence continues at coordinate 110,395 of NW_016157861.1, forward strand.
CATATGGAAATATTCAATTAACTATACTTTACTCTACATCGAACTACAGACTCCCACTGCCACTTTGAGCGACCGACGAATGTGGACGCTCATGTGGAGAGACTTGTGCAGTGGTAGATATGTATGTATGTGTACACATGTATGCATATTTAGTCAGCGAAGTTGAAATATCTCCGCTATCTGAAGCACTCTATGCCCAGAGTTACTGCATTCAAAAATGATAACTCATGACTCTATACTTGCATACAGGTGCATAGAACGCACGACCGCCAACTTCTCACTCTTCACTTATTCAGTGCTGATTATACGCAGACCTTACCGTTATACAGTGCACTTCAAGCAGCTCATGCTTTGCCTTTGTTGTTCTTATTATTGTTATAATAATCTCGNACACATGTATGCATATTTAGTCAGCGAAGTTGAAATATCTCCGCTATCTGCTTTGCCTTTGTTGTTCTTATTATTGTTATAATAATCTCGCACAATGCTTCTTCAATTTCATTTATACTAGCTTACAAACTACTAACAACCAACAAATTATAAGTGACGTCATTTACAACCGTTTCTACCAATTCTCCTCCTAGGCAGTTCTCTGAATTCCCATTTCGTTGCTAATTATTCACATAAATTGCCATTGACGTAACATTATCAGCAATAAGGGTATTATTTTACGGGTGGAATGCTTTTGAATTAATATCAAGGGCGCATCGTTTGGGGGTCAATGGTAATACTGGTGTTTCTTCCAGAGAAACATCGAACGTAAACGAACATAAAGGCTAAATTAAACGAAATAAGTAGATTCAAAAGTTATGCCTATCGAAGATACAAATAAAATTTAGTCTGTCTCAAAAATATGTAGTTTCAATTAAAATAATGAAAATGTAACAACAAATTGCTATAGGTTTTCTTGTGACTCATTTCAGAGTCGTATTTACATTGCGAAATAAATTTACCGGTATTTTAATGCTTGTGAGATGGAGAGTTCATGAAAAATAGTGTCGTTGGATAAAAAACATACTTCGACCTTTAAAATGACCTTCAAAAATAGAAGCATTTAAATTTTTTTTTTTTTTCATATTCCGAATCCGAATACTAAATCAAAATATAATAGAGTAGAATAGTTTTTGAGATATAACCGAATTTCGGGTTTTGAGAACTGAAAAAAGTGTACTCAATTACGAATTTTTTGTGAAATACATACATATGTACCCACACTAGGAGTGCCAGCTACTGTCGAAATTCGACCGTTTTTTCTACTTTTTTGGATCCATGAAGAGGTTTTATAACTTTCATTTAACTTTTAAGATACAAAGAAAATCTTGTGCTTTCAAATCAAAACGTGGCTAAAATTTTGCATATCTTTGAAGGTCTTTGTAGGACGTTGGCAGAACATGGAATTGACGCGATACATTCCAGTTTGTCGATAAAATTCGATAGTTTGACACATATCGATAATTCGATGAATTTCAAAAACACTAAAATCCGATAACTCACCAAAGTTCGTGGTGGCTAAAATTTTGCATATCTTTGAAGGTCTTTGTAGGACGTTGGCAGAACATGGAATTGACGCGATACATTCCAGTTTGTCGATAAAATTCGATAGTTTGACACATATCGATAATTCGATGAATTTCAAAAACACTAAAATCCGATAACTCACCAAAGTTCGATAATTTTGATAGATTCATATTTTTCGAAAGCTATGTACAAATTTCGATAACTCGTTATACACCGGTAATGCGATAAAATTCTATAAGCAGTGATAACTCGATAAGCTTATATAACCTTGAAAATTTGATAACTCGATATGCAGTGTAATCCATTTATAATGGAGAGGCTATTAACAGATCTATTCTGCACGTTACCGAAGATTTTGTAACCGGAAAATTGTATTACCAAAAAATTTTACCAGTTCTTGTCACCGCGATTCTAGGTACGTTGGTAATGCAGTTAAAATATTCAGCAATTCAGCTATGAAGAATTGTGCAAATCCCGGCATTGCATATTTCACGGGGCAATAATTTGTTACCAGCTTATGAGATGGCAACAAAATTTACCGGTTACAAGAGTACACAGAATGCGAAAAGGGTTTAAAAATTGACAAGAACTTTATTTACCGGTTACAAACTTTTTATTACCAGCGCAGAATAGACCTGTAAGATGGAAACTGTGTTGTTATGCACCTATTGTTCAAGTCCCAGCCCATTTAAAACATATGAAAAAAGAGAAAACAAAGAAAAAAGTTCCCCGAACTAAATAAAAAACAGTAAACAGAGGCAACCGTCTCTGCAACAGCAAATGTCTATGATACATAAACAAGTTCATTGGATCGCCGGAATCTGTCAAAATGGGCAATCAGCTTCTGCGGTAGACTGTACGTGACGGTTTGTTGGTTTTTGATCTGCATTTACCTACATGTACATACACAATTTCTTTAGTAAATAAAATGCACTAAATTTCAGGGCACGAAAATAAACTGTACAAAACAATTCCCATTTGCTCATCGATCATCATATCATTTGTGGTTTTGTACAGTTTTTTACATAGTCAGACACAAATTGTAAGATTCACTGTCATTTTCCCCAACGAGAAACGTTTGCTTTTCGTTTGTGACAATTGTACCATAGGGTACGTTTTATATGTATGCAAACCTCTCAATTACGTGAAAAATATTTTTTTTCTGTAAATTTTCATATCCAATTCAATTAAAAAACATGTACTACATACATACATATATTTTTCTCTGCACTATTCATTTCGTTTGTGGTTTCGTCTGTAAATACTAAACTACTGTAGTGTACTATCGCAAAGTGAACTCAGCCGTTTTGTTTTCGTATTGTACCGAACTGTTGAAGTAATAAACGAAACGAAATAGTAACGTACAATATAGTTTATTTTCGTACAGTGCTAAATTTACTTTTTGAGTTGTACAATTTTATATTCTAATGAAATGGATACTCGGCTATAATGTACAATTTAACGCGGTTCCGTGTGTTTTAAGAATTCCAAAAACTTCGTTTCAATAAATCGACAAATTTCAGTATATCAATTAATATCGATAACTCTATAAGTTAAAAGAGACTTCGTTAACTCTTTAAATAATGATAATTCAATTAATATCGATAACTTTATAAATTTCGTTAACTTGACCAATTTCTATAATCCTATAAATTTTTATAGCTAGATAACTATCCGTAAATTTTGACAACTAAGTTTCTTTGTCTATAAATTTCGACAACTCAATAAATATTGATCGATTGGAATAATTCGATACGTCGCGATAACTTAATAAGCATGGATAACATGATAATTTTCGTTCATTATTTATAAACTTCGATGACTCGATAAATTTCGGTAACTAATTTTTTTATAACTGAATTTATTTCGATTCATATCGAAAAATACTTACCCTGTCATTTACCCTAATTCTTGTGTTGTTTTCATTATCATTTTCGACGTTATCTTTAATTTTGCCTTCACCTTTTTGTCTTAGTCGTTATGATTTAATTCTTCATCATCACTTTTATCTTTATTACAAAGTTTAATTTTAAATACGATGTAAACGCGAAATGCGAAAACAATTCAAATTGAACAGGTTGCAAAAACAACTGTACACAAATGCGGAAATTCTCTAACGACGATTTTGGCCGTAATTTTCAACCAATTGTGAAACCATAAAAACTCTCCTCATCTACAATAAAATACCTTCTCAATGGTGCTCTTGGTTTTGAAATCGGTTCGGTAAAATCCCTAAACTTTATGTTAGCGTATTAATATATAGACAGATGAGTAGTTGGCCAACCCCTACATTTTTTATGAATCAAAAATTCTCCGCTGAATCCGAATACGAAATCGGAATACAAGAAAGTGGAACAGTTTTTGAGATATAGCCAAATTTAGGATTTTTGATATCTGGGTGCCAGTAATACTTCAAAAAAAAAAACTTATAAACCATTTGAGAAGTACTTAGATGTACTAAGAAACGAATGAAATACTATGCAAGTATTCAGTAGATATCATTTAATAACAATACGTACTTTTGAGCACACTACTTTCAAATATGCAACTATTTAATGTACGCAATAATATCTTGTAAACATATCCCTACCAACTGCGTTAGTTGACTGCAAAATTCAATCTCTTCAGCTCTACTCGTATGAAGATTCAACATACTGCAATAATGCGCATTAATGGAAAAAATTTTCCAACTCAAGTGATACTTTTGCCGTAAATACTTTTACTTTTTGTTCAAATTGTGTATGTAGGGCATATATTGTAAATGCACAAATGGATCTGATACTATATTGCAAAAAAAGTGTAATTTAATACAATAAATGCAACTAACGCGCCAGCAGCATTTTATTAATAACATCTTTATTTGCGTGTTTCTACGGCTTGGAGTTCGTATATACATATGTATGTGCACATGGTTATGCTTGTATAATTTTGTATGTATTTGTATGCTCGCATCTGCCCAGCAAAAAAAAAAATCTGGAGTCGCTTCTGGAGTGATAATATGTTCTAGAAGGCATTGCTATAGTATGCCTTATTACTATATAACACGTAGAAATTGGTAAACCCTTTCTCTTTCAGAAGGTGTTACATTACATGGGCGGTAATGGCTTACAGGCAACTTTGCATTCCCCGGAATGTGTTAAAAGCAGCGAATAACCCATCACATGCTTATTATACTCATTACCAGAAATGCAAAGAGAATGTGGAATATTTTCAAACTTCATAACTATTCTCTGCTCGCTTAATATGTAATGTACCTACTTTGCCAGAGCTTACGGCCAATGGCATGCCCATGTTAAAGTAATGGCTTCCAGAAGGGAAATGGTAAGCGATTCCTGTTGTTTTTTTTAATTCTCTACTCATGTCTATAGGAATCGTATTTCCTGCTGGGTGTTTTCCACAAACTTTTCGCCAACATGTGTTGTTACAACTATTCTACTGAGTACCTTTATTTATGATATCTTTACAAATTGTGCAGTGAATTAGTGACAGGTGGTTGGCTGCAGTGCTTAGCGGAATTGGCTGCAGCTTGTAGTTAGTTTAACTGATGCACCTATACGTTATATGCATTCATATTCAAAACATTTTTTGTTGTCACTTTACTTAAACATAAATAACAAGATTTCCCTACATTTTGTAGAGTACTAGCCTTTCTTATTCACTTCGTTTACACTCATGTTTGCGAAGTGTCTTTGACAACGCCTGCCTTCTACCTCGCGTATGCCAAATGCAATACCACGGATAAGATAGTCCGAAAATTCCACAAAAGAGCTAAGAAACGTATTCTCTTCAAAACTTTTGAATGATTTTCTAATTGAACTTATTAGCTTCCACTATAATTATTCACCATACAAATCGGGCGCGTACATCGCATCAAAATCGTACTCTAGATTTTATTTCCTCACGTATGGGTTTCAAATGCAGGAAATTAGAGATAAATTTTAAGTATTTATCTAATAATTTAATATATGGTTTAGTCTTTTAATATATTTTTTACTAGTAAATACCCGTATTGTAACAATTATTCAAACAGGTGGCAACCCTCCCCAAAAAATGTTTTCTCCAGTAAACTTTCTTTAACCATAATGCATTATTCAGTTTGTCTTATCAATTAAACTAGAATTTTCAAACAGGTGGCAACCTTCAACAAAAGTATTTTCAACTGTTGGCCGCCTTAAACCTCTTTATTTTGAAAGCGACATTGCAATATTTACTTTATCTTTTTTTTTTTTTAATTCTATATTTTAAGATAGACCTCTAGCAATACATCGGTAAAAACTTCCTTTAATTCAACATTCAGACAGATATATAGAAAGGCAGGCAAAAATTCTAAAAATTTTTGATTTGGCTTCTGTTGATCTAATAAAGACCCCCTCCATATTAATTTTTCTGTAATATCTATAATGTAAAGTATTACCATTTTATTATATGTATATAGATTTCATTGCTTTAGAAAATCCGCAAATAATTATTCTCTTTCTATTCTCAAGTGGAGTAAGCCCCTTTGCAATCCATATGTAAACTATAGCTCACAATCTCTTATCAGTATAACAGAATTGTGCTAAATAACAAATAAATATTTAACTTTCGTTTTTTATTAAATTGCGACAAATTGCAGTGGCTCTGTATACGATTTATGATTAGATAAACGAAAGCAAGATGTTTATGTTTTAGTGGGCACATCTGTTCAGCCTAAATTAAAAAATTAAAAAAAACAAAAACAAAACCGGTGTTCGAATAATCCTTATTTCTTATCTTTTAAACTCCTTCTCTTTGAATTAATTGACAAAACATTCAGGCTCAGCTCCACTTCGAGGTAGAAAATTTACATGAAATAATAATGACGCGACAAAATTAAGCTTTACTCAAAACACCACTACTGCAATTGTTTCCTTTCTTACCTTCGTTGCTTTAGAAACACACTTTCTCTCGTTTTTCTTTGATTGACAGCCCTTTCAAAGATCTAATATATGTAGCTTTAGAGAGAAGGTCTTATTGAAAAAGCTTTGCCCGAAAGCGGTTCATTTCGTAGACTATGTTTGTACAAAACACACATGCATATGTACAGCATGTAATCAATAAAAGTCAAACACAATATCGAAATATTTACATAGGTACTTAAATGGTAGTTGACACAAAATGACACAAGTTATAATTGTCTCTGTATAAATTGAATGTATGTTAAGAGCCTAAAAGCATATATCGTAATTCGAATTTCTTTATGATTGACGTTTTTATATGCATACGCCGTTCATTCAATAATCAATTCATGAATGTCTACGCTATCAAGTTCACTGCCCGCACAAACAAACTTACATCAGTTTACTGCTTTCTGTTAATGAACGGAAGTAATGGTTTATGTAGCCTAAAATCACTCTGTAGCTTAAAAGACAATAAAACGATATTCTAAAAATAATAAAATTTAATTAAATAAGACGCAAAAATTTAGAACAAATTTATTTAAGAATATAAAACAAAATAAAAAATTTGAATTGAATACATTAAAATAAAGTAAATAATAATTAAATAAAAATTTAAATAAATGATAATATAAAATAATAGAATAAGACAAAAAAGAATTTAAAAAATGTATGACGAATTTAAATATTAAAGCGAAACCATAAAAAACAAACATAAACACAATTAAAATAAAATGTACCATTGATAAAATTGAAGTCGTATCAAAAAAATAAATAAATAAACTAAAAGAAAATTAAATTGAATTAATTAAAAATATTATAATAAAATAATATACAATCTAATACTCATAATCAGGGACAGAAAATAGCCGTTGGATGTCAGATTTTTTTATTTATATCTTTGCAAAATCGTTTTTGATCATCTTTACTTTTTCGATCGAAAATAATATTTATTTTGGATTTTTATTTATTTCCTTCTTTTTTAATGGTTATAATGAAAGTTGCGTTTTTATGATCGATTTAAATCTTTTATGATGTAAAAAATTAAATCTGAAAAACTTAAGCGAGAATACAAAAATCCAAAATGACTATGATTCTTGACCAAACAAAATTAAAATCATTAAGTAACGGTTAAATTTGATCGGAAAAATAGAAATCCGGCTTTAAAGTTTAAATTATGATTATATTTAATAATAAAGAAATCATAACCGTTATGGTCGCTGCTTATAATACATATAATAAAGTCAAATAAAATATATTTAATATTAAATTTAATAGGTTTAAATAAAATACAAAATCTAAGGTAACATAAAAAAATTTAATTAAGTATAATAAAGTCAGATAAAATTAAAAAAAAAAACACAAAAAAAAACAAGTAAAGAAGTATTAGTTCGGGCGAAACCGAACTTTATATACCCAGCGCAGGTATCAAATATCGTCGTTTGAACTTTCTCTGAACCACCGCTGCGTGATAAGAAGGGGCGTTTACCCGATTTCAAACGTTTTCGATAATATGCAGAGTTAGACTTAATGATAATAAAATAGAACCAAGTTAGGTACGAATCGATAAAGTGGTTACCTAGATACACCTTTTGTAATCATAAAGTGGGCGGTGCCACGCCCAATTCCTAAAAGTCTATAACAGTCTTATTTATTGTTCGGAGATTGTTGTAACTAAATATTAACTTGGAGTAAATTAGCGTCCTCAGTTATTGAAATATCGGAGTTTTCGTATTTTTGAAATTTACCGTTATGCGAGAAGCGGGTAAAATTTTAGTTCGATTTGAATAATTTTCAACAAATTGCTTTCCCGTACCAAGGTTATTAAGTACACCGAGTTTGGTAGAAATTGATAAATCGGTTACCGAGATACACATTTGTGGTCATAAGTGGGCGACGCCACACCCATTATCCAAAAATGTATAATATTCTAATTTTCTCTTAAGCGGTTATTTCAATCATTGATTTTAAGTGAATTAGATCCAGTAGTTACTGATTTATCGCAGTTTTCGTGTTTCTGTGAATTGCCGTTATATGGCAGGGTGGCGTGGTTATTACCCGATTTCAAACCCGAGTTTGGTAAGGATTGGTGAAGCGGCTACTGAGATGCAGTATTTCAGTGTTTATTTACTGAAATATCGTAGTTTTAGCATTTTTCGAAAATACCGTTATCTGGGAAGTGGGCGTGGTCACAGTCCGATTTCGCCCATTTTCAATGCCAACCTACCTTGAATAAAAGGAAACCTACATACCAAATTTCGTTAAGATACCTCAATTTTTACTTGAGTTATCGTGTACATGGACGGACGGCGGACAGACAGACATGGTTTAATCGATTACTCTTTTTATTCTGAGCATTTATATATACATTAGTCCATATCTATCTCGATTCGTTTTAATATACCCTTGTGACAAGTGCGCTGGGGTATAAAAAAAAATATAAAATACTGCTTAGAGTACAAAAAAAAAAAGATTTTTTTTACATCCAAACGATAAAAAATTACGGGTACATCCCGCGCTATCGCTATTGAAGCAAGACATCTGCATTTGGCGGGGTGTGAAAGATATTATGAGTTGCTGAAAGGTATTATGTTGCTAAAACCATCTCATATCATCCTTGGCGATATCTAGCAGCGCCATGAAAAGTTGATTTTCCGCCACAGATCTCATTGTGCTTTACTGGTGAATAGCTACCTAGAAAGCCGGAAAAGCTGGAAAAGCCGTCTTCACCGTACATAGCTAACTCCAATTACACTGAAGGGAAATCTCAAGTTTTGAAATGGCAAAAAAAAACGCCGAAACAGGTGGACGTAAGATTGGATCGTAGATTACGGATCAGTGTACCGTGCTTCTAGATCAGATATTTTAATTTTTATGAAAAAGCTTAATCAAATTTTAAGAGGAAAAAATTTAAAATACAGATTTTTTGTAAATTTGTTTTCTTTGTAATAAAGCTTGTTTTGTTGGAAAAAATCTGGCTTCTAACGATGAAAATCGATGGATAAATAAACAAGTTGTGATCAAACGTAAATGTGCAATATTTATTTAAGTTTTATGAAATAGGAGCATGAAATAATGTTACTCATACGCCATATCGTACATGACCGTTTTCATGCATACTTGTACACGGCGTATGAGTAACATTTTGTATTTTTTTCATTCGCAATGTAAACTTAATAGTGAATTTACATAATTCAACTTTCACAGGCGATTAGTTGAACCAAAAGTTGAACGAAAGTCGACAGCCGACCAACTTCATTAAAAGCGATTAGTTGAAAGGCCGTTTACACCAGGCGATTGTTGCTTTCAACTAAAAATCGCCTGGAAAATCACCGCATGTAAATTCCCTATAAAACTAAAATATATCGGTAACATTGCTGATCTAGAATAATGGTGTGCAAATCCGCAATCTACTACATAAAATTAAGTTTGGGTCTCTCGGCGTTTTTTTTTTGTCAGTTTAGCGTCCCTTTGGTGTTATTATATATTTCGGTCGATGCAGTCCGTACATTCTAGAGAGCACTCAGACTCCTCCTATTGTATCAAAATTGGCTTAAATTTTGAATCACCTCCAAAGTCGGAACACCTTTTTAGATATAGAATCCGCTAATTATCTGATAGATGAACTATTATTATAGCGTCTGATGGTCTATACTGTGATTAGCATCACTATTTAACATAAAAATCTTATAAGAGTTTATTGTTAACAAAAAATACCCTTTCAGTATGCCTTGGGCATTGTTTTTTTTTAGGGAAAACCTGGTCACGTGGTCGAAAAGCAACCAACTTCTTTATAAGGAGGAATTCGCTGCAGAGCACTTCTTTAATATGGAGTTGAAATGTTTGAAAACAATTTTTAAAGTTAACGCGTTAGGCCGTATTTTATTTATCTCCCCTTTAAATACAAATTTTTTTACTGAAAAAGTGTTTTTAAAGGCCAGATAAATTGTAAAACCTACATACATAAGAAAACGGCATTAACCGCTGGTTTTACCAGCAATTTAAGTTGAAAATGATTTTATATTTTCTGTCAATGAAAATTCAAAAAAAAATATAAAATCATTTTTCACTTAAATAGCTTTCGTGAAACTGGCTGTAAGTCTTTTATTTATATAGGGAACTTCGTTACAGTGGAGTCAGATTGTACACACAATCGTTCAGCGATGATTTAGATATTAAATCACTTCTGAGCTTTCAGTCTTGATTTGGACTTTTATTTTTACAATATTTAATTAGTTTAATTTTATTTTATTTTTCTTTGTTTGATTTCTTTTTTTTTGTTATTTTTTCATTTTATTTTATTTTGCTTTATTTGTTTTTTATTAACCTATTTCAAAACTTAACAATCTTTGTAAGACCGCTTAACGATAGTAGCTTATTGTAGTTATATCCTTTGTTCCCATCTTTTCATCTTCGCTGTGACCTTGCTTACTTAGTTTCAAGAAATCTTCATTGTCATCTACATCGAAATCGAGCAACTAATACAATAAGTTATGTGAATGTGTTTCCCAAAGTCATGGACAATAAAAGCACATATAACTAGAAGAAAAAGCAAATAACGAGAACGCATTAACATAAATACAAGGATAAGAAACACACAAAAACCACACACATAAATACACGGCAACAGTAACAAATAGTATCGATAATAAAAGCAGTAAATAAAGCCAACAATCTAGGCAGAGTAAACGTGGTAAATAATGCGAATAATCGCTTCGATTCACTTCACCGATTTTACCGTCATCACCACCAACCAGTAAACCTTCAGCACAGTGATGCTCGCACAACAGGCTGCGGGTTGGCTTTGCATAACCTGTCAGACGCAGGCAAAAAAATGAGTTAAAAGGGTCACAAAGCAGTAAGAAATAAAGTCATACGGGCTCAAATGAAATTGACCCATTTCATGGAAAAGCTGCTGGAGTTAGACAATGAATGGTTATATCCTAAGAAGTAACAACAAAGAGGACATAGTGAAGGAACGAGCATATTATATAAGTAAATATAAAAGTAGAAGGAAGGAGGAGTAAAAGGTTGAGAACTCAATTCAGGCGCGACGTCGCCACGGCTAATATATGCATTTATTTATGTAGGTATGTAACGGATACAGGGCTGTCGTCACTAAGGAAAAGGAGCCTAGAAAAAAATTTGTAAAATGAAATAAACGTAAGGAAGATGCAAACAACAATGAAACGAAAACGTATAAGACGAGCATAATACCATAATAGAAAGAATAGAATACCATAGAATCAAATTAAGTTCCTAAGTAGTTGAGTGCGCTCCACTTACAATCGACCTTTAGATTTGAAAAGGATTTTCAAGCAATTCTCTGTTGCCATTATTTGCATACATATGTTTGTATATACGCCGACATACATATGTACATACATATAATCATAATATTCATAGTAGAATAGAGTAAATAGTAGAGTGTCCCTAAAGCACTTATCGTTTTTTTTCTCGATTTTTTTTTCTTTTTTGAAATAAAACGTGTTAAGTGCTTTGAAAATGTGCACTGAAGTGGGAGAACTGCTTACATAAATAGGCACCCGCTAATACATATGAAACATATACATACATATGTATGTACAACGTACACTGTAGGATTATTGTACCAGCAAGCAGCCTACCTACCTATATTCTCTCATCGCTAACCACTTTCGCTTGCATTCAATGGACTTGATTGAATTTGAGTTCCGTTGAAAGGAAATTATACAAAATGTTGGAAATCGAAATCTGTGTGTGGCACTTAAGTGCACATAGTGTAGCGTTATTTGCGCTGTGAATATTATTGACGATGAAAGGAAACAGAAATCTCTTTGGTGGCAAATTTTAATGTAACGACAGCAATGATGGAGGTGGCAGCAGGTCGATAGTTGAATAATTCAGTTTTCTTATGTTTTTTTTTTTTATATATTATATTTTTCCAGCTTGTTATGGGACATTTCTGTGCTGTTGGTGTTGGTACAACTTGTGTTATACTTTGACATTTATTGCAAAACGAATTATGTTCAAGGATATGTACATACATATGACCGTACTCTTTATGACTCTTCCTATTGATCGCAACTTGTATATCTCTAATAAAGTTAATCATACGCCCTCTCATCCTGAGTTGTATGCAGAAGTAAGTAATTGGGTTGTATTAAAGCCTTGTGATTTTGCGGTGTTATTTATTAGTTTTTGAATAGGAAATTTAAATTTTATTTACTTTTATCGACTTATTAATTTTTCTGTATATTTTTTAAGTAAAAAGTTTAGAAAAACTTGCGACTTAAGTTAGCGTTGCTCGACCAATATTGCTTAGGCGGTTACAGCGGCAAATAAGAATAAGTTGAACATTACTTTACTAAGTCATATGCAGTAATGGTTGTCTACTTCAATAGGCCCTTCAAGGGGCTCGCTAACACAGGTTTTCTTCCGACATTAAATTTATTATAGTCAATAAAGTAAAATCTATTTCATTTGCAGCGTTCCGTATCTCGATTTTGAAAATAGTTGCACACCTACAAATTTTTTTTTAAGTTAAAAGTCCTAGTTTAGGTTGAAACGACTGATGAAGAGAACCCTTACCACATATTTTTAAGTAGATGAAAGATAATCGCGTAACGTTTTTGACAATATGAACCTTGACGGTGTTCTTATTTTTACCAATGAGATCTTTGCGGTGCGGTTTATTAAAATGGTTTATCAAGCGTGCATAATCTGAGTCCATGATCTTACAACCACGACAATATTCCGATGCATCAATCATTAGTCTTGTATGTATATATTGCATCAATTCGGCAGTGGCCTGGCGTAGATTTCTTATACTTAAGAGCACATATTTTCCTTTTCACAGGGCGAAAGAGTTTCCCACCTTGCATTAGCTAGTTGAGCAGCATTATCTCTTACGTATTATTCAAAAGGGGGCCGCTGATACATAAATATACCTACCCTGTGCTTTTCTGGGAAGGACGTGAACCTCTTACGAAAAGCCTGATTATGGCAACTTAACTTAACTTAACGGAACGTAGAACTTAGAGATTCAAAATGAAACAGATTTCGACGTGGCATTAAGTTACGTTAAGTTTCGGCTGTTCAATTATAAGCAACACCCATTTAACAGAGAGAGCCGTAAGTTACGTTAAGTTGCCATAATCAGACCATAATTCGCCAGCATTGCAATTTATCTTTATATCCAGGTGACCGACCACTGAAGTATATAGTATGCTTTGAATTCTATAATGCTGGGCGCTCTCGTTTAGAGAGATAAATGCTTGATTGTTTTTTGTAGATCTCTGCGCGAAACTCTGTGCTGCACCCTTCTTCTAGCTGAGTGGCCGGAAATTTCAGTAATCCAAGAATCGATTTCTTTAAGTCTTGCTGTGGCAATAACAGACATACCCTACAATTCAACGAAGTGAAGATAGATGCAAGCACTCTTCGTATGCTAGTTGTTGTCTTTTGAAGCAATTTTAACACCAAACTTCTTCGAGGTAGACATCAGAGCTGCACGAATACTTAACATCCCCTCTCACTAAATGTTTAATTATATTTACTTGTTTAACTACATATATTATTTTCAAGACAGTATTGGCGAAAAGCTCGCAACTTTTTCCTAAAAGATCAGTGATATGTCCAAAAAATGTATGTACTTATGGGTACGTATTCTTTAGTTTGCTATTATAATACATTTTGTTGACTTCATTATTTTCTCTCCATAGTATTCTTGTTGGTTGTGTTCTCCATAAATGACAATTTGCTGAAATCGCTTCCGTTTTGAGTAACACAAATTTCGAAAATTTTGTTCTAATAATAATTATTAATAAAAATTATAATTACTGCTTTAAACTGTCCATTATGGCATACATTTTTTGTATCATTTTTCCATAAGCTACATATATTTTATATCGGTTAATAAATACGTATTTTACTAATAACTCGACTTCAGCGTTGCCTGGCGAGTAGATTAGATCTTCTAAAAAGGTATTTCCTTTTAATTTTATTAGGGTACCTATATTTCGAATATAAACCAAATCAGACCTAAATGCGATTTTAAAAATAACTCGACACTAGTGCTTTATTTTGGAAAAAGGGACAAAATCAAATATGTATATCGAGAACGAGATGAATGAGATAGCTAAACAAATGTGTTTTAAACCTCTTGAGATGGAGAATTCTGAAAAAATAGTCTTCTTCGATAAAAGAATTCTCTAGTAGCAGATTTTTCTTTGATTTCTCCTTCATTCTTTTCATACGAATTTGTTCAATTACTTTTTATTTAATGTCATTCATTTCACTTCATCTCTTTTCTCCAAATCATCTTACTCTGTTACGTTTGATTTCTTGCAATTTGCTCGGTCACCCGTTTTAAATACCAAAGTTAATATAGAACACGTTCAACGATTTCCCTGCAGTTTAGAATTTTAATGTAAGTAAATTTTCAAAATTTATTTATTGCTTGCAAGATATATTTAGAATATAAATTAACGCCCACATAAACATCCTAGTGCCTAGTATAACAAGTGAAATAAAAAATTATAATAAACAAAAAAATCAAATCGTGTTGAAATTTGCATGGTCATAAAACTCGAAAAATTAATGTCGCAGGGAATAAAATTTGATCGTAAATTAATTATAGTTTCTCTTTTAAAAAAGACCTATATGTATGTACATACATTAATATATTACAAACTTACATACATATTTACATTCGACATAGATACGTGTATGCAAGTCGGTGTGTATGCGCGCAGTTAAAATAGCAATCTCATACGAAGCAGATAACATCAAAAGCTGTACAAAAATTGTATTTAAATATTTTATTTTTATTCCATTAAGAAGGAATGCTATGCCATAAATTGTAACTACATAATTTTTAAATTTTTTTTTTTTTACTTTTTATTTAGTTTTCTTTTTTAGTACTTATGAAATTTTCTACGCGTGCCTGCTAAAAGCATGTTCACGCTCTCGTAATTTCTCTGATTTGCTGATAGATCGGCATTTAAATTTTTGTAAACATATTTGAATATGTTGTCATTACACAATTCACACATATATAAGCTAAGTATGTAAGTATGTACGTACGTACATATATTTCAATTTCACGACAACTAAATTAAGAAAAATGTATGTCAAGGTGATTATTAAAATTCAAAAATCAGATAGTAAATACACATAAGCATATGTACATCCATATATGCATACATATGTATGTATTTACATATGTAAATATATAACAATAAGTATGTACATGCACATACTGCGCCTTCATTTATTAGAACTGTGTTTAAAAACTTTTTGCTTGCAATTATCAAAAATAACTAATAGTCTACCATGCAAGATGGCACATTTTCTTTACTTGCGCCGCCACCACCCATCGCTGATTAGTTTATCTTGGCTGCTGCATTTTCGTTTTGTTATTGTTTGTCTTTGCCTCGAAAGCATATTATTGACCGCATTTGAGTAAAAATTGGCAGAGACGCAGTTGAATTAAGCTGTTAACTGAATGACAGATAGGCAGACATATTTATAACGTTGGAATGTTGAAGAAATTTGCGAATGATTTTATTAAATTTTTCTCCAAATAATTTCAGTTTTGAAACATCTTTAAAGTATGTAGAAACTTTCAACGTTTAACAGTTCCATTGAGTCGCAGGTCTTCTGCTTTGCTTGAATCTTCTACATTCCGCCCCAAGGTCGAAATATGTTTTTTTTTTGGTTATTTCAGCACCAGTAAAATGCATGTGATGTACCCTGACCATTTAAATGTTTTCACAGTACGTTTAATTTGGAACCTCATACAACCGTCAGTTAAATACTTAAAGGAAACCTCATGGCCTGTTGTCAGTTGGATTTCTTGTCAGCAGTTCCAGTTCACCCATTTCTCGAGTAATTCTATTGAAAGATTCCCTTTTATAGTAAGCCTTTTGTTCCCAAACAGATATCCTTTCGAAACGGCATTAATGCAGAGCAGATTGTATGAAACTGATGAGTCCTTGATCGAAATATGACTGAAACAAAGAATTTTGCAGAAGGCAGAGCTAACGTACCAATTTCGAGCCCGATGAAGTTGAAAATCGGTACAAGGTGAAAAGTATTACCTGAATTAGAATATTCAAGCCATTTAAACTATTTTTGAGAGATCGTAGACATAAGTCTATTTTTTGGTCGCAGCTCAGCTTTATTCTTCTTTTGGTGACTTCTTAGTCTGGCGAGGAGAGCTAAAGAACCATTCAGTGCCTATAAGTATACTTTCTGGTAGTTCCCTTTCATAAATATTATTAAATATGTGTTCTCCAGTAGAAATTATCCTTCCACAGTTACTACTGCAGTACTTTTTAAAATAGCTACGTCTAAACTTCATTAACATATGTTCTGTGCGACATATTTTTGCTTTCTTGAAGTAGACTTCACCACGAGACTGTTTTGGTTGTCCTATCGAAAGCCGAACATAGTGCCGAACATAATTATAAGTGCAGCCTATATTGATAAGTTTTGACTATTTCTTTATTTTTATTCTTTTTTTTTATAATTAACTTTATTATTTTTTTATAGAAATATAGTTCATTCCATAACAAAAACTCAGAAAACAAATTTCAAACTTTGTACAAAAATTAAAAAAATCAACAAAGTTTCCTGAAAATTGTATACTTTTTCATTCAGAAGTTTTAAAAAAGTTTCAGGTATGCAGTTGTATAGCTCATTCAGTTCTACTATAAATGACACAAAGTCTCCTGAAAATTTTATACTTTTCCATTCAGAAGTTTTAAAAAAGTTTCAGGTATGCAGTTTTATAGCTCATTCAGTTCTACTATAAAATGACATTGTTTTATTGACGGGATTGAGCATTTTCTTCCATATAACCAAATTGTCGACCATATCGTTAATATAAAATGGAAACTGTGTATCTCACATTGTCGTTAAAATATAGTATTGATTTGAAATATCTTTAATTTAAAAGTATTGTAATCTATCTAAAAAAAATCGATAATACTTATCGATAAATAAAAAGAGAATTATATCGATAGATGCATGTATATGTAAATATATTGACTATAGCCACTTCAATAAATATCCAGATTTTTATCAATAAATCTAGAGCCGATAGATATATGTATATAGATATATAAATACAAAATTATCGATAGCAGTATCGATTTCATTTCGTTTTATTTGTTCTTTCTGTATGAATATATTTATATAACAACATCAATTTGAAAGCTCGGAATGGCTTCGCTCGGCTCGGGCCCACTTTCTGTGTGAACATACCCTAAGTATAAATTTAGAGGATGCTATGAAATATTTATATTTTTACCAAACAATTGGTTGAGCAATCCAAATTCAAATTTCAAATTTCAAATTTAAATTAAGTAGCTGAAAAAGTATTACAAGCTTCAGTTGTCATGGCAACAGTAGCATTTTATAAAAATCGTCTATATTTTTGTCAGTTTGAAAACGTTTAAGTAGCGCATTTCAAGCTGTATTGTAGAGTTGGATTTTTTAGTTCACTCTAAAGATTAGTTCAATTCTAGTTCGTTCAGCTCAATGAACTAGCTCTTCTGAGTCTTAGTTCGTTCACCTTATTGAACTATAGATTGCAATAACAACACAACTCTGCCGTCTTTCTCCAAAATCACGAAAGAATATGTACAGAAATGCGGCTGTGTTTGCATTTAATATTCTTGTCTTCAATTTCACCTTCGAAATCGAGTTAATTGATCTTCGCTTTGGTATCTAAAAGAGAAAGTCTTTTGTTAAACAACAAATCCCAAAAACTCTACTCAAATACTTACTTTCAGTTTCTTTATGCCCTTACAACGAAAAACGAGTATGTTTACTGTGTTGTATTTATGTAAACTGTCATCTTAATAGGAGTACTTTAAGTTTGAATCTACTTAACAACTTTTTACAACCGTTAATCATATTTCACTGCTTCTCATTAACACCAACTCTTTACAACTGTTTTTCCTGTCAGTACATTTTTCAATTTCTATGGTCCATTAACCCCAAACACCTGACGACTGGATGTCAAATGCGAAAATCGCCCACCTGGCGCCTCTGTTGGGTCTCCGCCTCTCTCTCTCTGTTTATTAAAGCGGCTCACTAAAAATACGAATACTTCAAATACAAAAATGAATAAATTTATATTAAGTAAAGCGTACTGTCATTTTTTACTTGAAGGTTAGTCACTCACTAAAAAAAATACTTAATTTTTCAGTTTAGAACAAATCAAAAAGCAAAGAAGAACAGTAAAAAACAACAAAAGAGCACAAAACTTATAGAAACCGCAAATTATATTTAACAAAGTGAATGCGACACAATGACACTGTTAGTTAAATGTTGAGCATAAATGCTTTAAATGAGCATGTATACATATCTACATATGTATGTTTGTGTATAAGTATGTGCATACATACATATGTTTATGCCACCGCAGTTCGATGCGTTGTCAAAATTTATCTATTTAATATATGTAAGTATCCCAGGTCCTCTTCAGCGTCTACATATA